>NC_135559.1:17921049-18208549 GCF_964340395.1 Glandiceps talaboti
GTATGTACATGACTGTATACATTGATGTGTACAAAAAGGTGTGATTTTTACATTGTCATATATATGTTTGCGCAATGTTTACTATAATCCGTTTGTGAGGTACTTTCAGGCAAGCAGGCCCATTACCCCCTGTCCTTTATATTTTGCCTCCGGCCCGTATCGCCCTGCCCAGTTCACCCCTGGCACGTTGCCCCCTGGTCATTTTGCCCTCTCCCCTCTCAGTTGAATCGAAAGTACTTTTGAAACTTTAAAGTGCAGATATTGAAAAAGCATAACGACAATCACTATACCCGTCTTCCTTGGTTAAAGGAACGGCCGTTGACTATGATAAATTCTTTTAAAGCAAAGAATTCATCGTTCTCTCTAATCGTTTTTCTTTGGTGAGAATACAGTGTTATATCGGAGTGAAAGGTAATATATCTGCAATAGAAAACAGTTCATAGGTGTTAACTCTCAAAGTAAAAAATGATGACAACGTTTTGCTCAACATCAATACAACAACAACAAAGAATCATAAATGACGTTTTGGATGAACCGGTGTGACAGAATGAATCATCCATGGCCGTATTAGTAACTCCTATGTACATTCATTATTAAATCCAATGCGATGATTTAGACTATGTTGATATATTATGGGTGTCAAAAGGCCAGGGGTAAAAGGTCGGTGGCAACGGGCCGGGAACAATGGGCCTAGAACCGAACTTTCAGAACTTGAAGTTATACGCCTGTGTACATTTAACCTGTACCAATGCAACATACCTGTTACGTGTATTTGCAAACAGTCTTGCTGAAATCTGACCACATCCAAAGACCCTGTAACAGAACTTGTTTCACATATTACCCTGTTACAGAATTTGTACAGGGCATTTAACAGTCATGTCCTATAATCTATTTGTGGTATTTTAGCAGTGTGTAGGATGCTTTAAAATGGGAGAGTTACACTGTTTTCAAATTTCTGACAGAGAAACATTCTTAAGTTTGTCTTCTTTCAGATTGCCATTAGATGGCAAATATCTGGATTAACCAGTTCAAAGATATAAAGTTAATCTTTTAATCCTATCTGTAGCAACGTTTTTGATACATCACCATGACAACATTTCCTTGATTATAAAATGCTCTCCAAAAATATCACAATTGAAGGATATGAAGTGTCCCATTACATATCACCAAAGCCAGGTTGAGTTAAAGACGGATAAAGAAAATCGTTGCCCCAAGCCCTGGCTGCTAAGTACCGGAAAAGATTAGCTGCTGTTACGTCAAATTTTATATAATTTTAGAAAACTACCCTAACACATGTACACATGGACAGTGCAAGGAGACAGCGAACAACAAAATCAGATGTCATTGTATTTTTAGCTTCTAGAGTAAACCGGCAAGCTTTGACTAGTTTGTATGCGCTGTGTTACAGCAGGTTAAGGAGCCTCACAATTCTGTATTATATGCCTCAATATAATATACACATGTTGTTCTGCAACTGTTTCTTCGGATAAGAACAAAGGGGATACATGTTGATACAGGTGTATATTACCAACTGGTCAAATGTGAGGAAAGGTATTTCTGTACAAGATGTACGGAAGGTCTGAGTCTAAAGGATAAAAACTTAAGATAAATACAAAAATCAATATGACAAATATAACATCATATATTATATCACATCACATCACATCACATCATGATGAGATCACATATCATACCATGTCATATCATATCATATGTCATGTCATGTCATATCATATCATATCATATCATATCATATCATATCATATCATATCACATATATCATATCATATATCATATACAATACAATACAATACAATACAATACAATACAACGCAAAGCAACGCAATACAATACAATACAATACAATACAATACAATACAATACAATACAATACAATACAATACAATACAATACAATACAATACAATACAATACAATCAATATCTCTCACATTTTCCACCATATAAACGCCAACTGTGAATGTGATAAAAAGATATTACAGCCCCAATTAATTACCCTGTATGTAAATCCTGCTCTCCAGCTCAACATCGTGAATGGTCATCAAAAACTCTAATAGCCCGTGGTAAACAATGAATGTTCATTGGCGCACTGATCTGTAGTATAAGTGATAAATGTCATATGAAATCAAAGTAAGTTCATTATATTCCAAGCTGGGTTACTCTTTTACTTGACGGATAACAGTAACGTTACGTGTGATAAAGAAGAGTTGTTGTTGTTGTTGTTGTTGTTGTTGTTGTTGTTGTTGTTGGTGGTGGTGGTGGTGGTGGTGGTGGTGGTGGTGGTGGTGGTGGTGGTGGTGTTGGTGGTGGTGGTGTTGGTGGTGGTGGTGGTGGTGGTGGTGGTGGTGTCGTTGTTTAGTCTACTGCGCTGTGTGTGACATCCTTTGCTTTCCGAAGTCCACACTGAGCTTGTCATCCGATCAAAAATTTAGTAAGCAAGTCTTCAATTCCCCCTAAAGTGTTAACAGTTGGTAGAGGTAGCATAAGTTGGGTCAGATTACCAGACCCAGATGTGTCCAAAAACGTGTACTATACGGACAGGTGCTTTGCTACAAATGCTGTACACCACAAGCTACGCCATCTCATCTTCTGAATATTGGAAATTACTAATATTTAAATAACATAACATAAGTGTCTGTGTTAGTAACTATACACTACCAATGTCATTACTACAACCCTACATTTCAACAACATTACTACATAATCACTCCTTTCTACCTCTTTTCCAGAGAACTGATTTCTGCAGATGGAAACACTTACAGCTACCGCTGTAAAATACCAGAGATGTCAACATTTCCCGCCAACATCAAAGCTAAAGTTATGAACTCCACTGTCATAAACAATGAAGCGACCCAACAAACTGAAACAAACTTTACAAATTAATTCACATTGATATCGCAAAGAACAAAATCATACTCTAGTAAACAGACTATTCCCTAGAAAAACTAATGTTATGCATGTGTCAATTTCCAAGTTCCACTTTTAGATTTCAAACTGTATGAAATCCAAAAGTTGAACTGACAATCTAAGACATATATAATATTAGTTTTTTTAGGGAATAGTCTGTATACTAAAGTATGTTTGGTTCATTGTATTCAGTATTAATATCAATTATTATGGGCATTGTTCAGTACTTTCGTTATAATAAACAGTTCTAAATTCATAACTTGGACTTGACAGAAGTCTAACAACTACTAACATTGCAGTTTCTCTTTGGTTACAATAAACAGTTTGAAATCCAAATTTGAACTTGGAAATTGACACGTGTAACAATATAGTTTTTCTAGAGCTCAATCCGTTTACTGGAGTACATTTGTTTTATTGTTTTCAATATCAGTGTCAATTCATACTGACATTGTTCAGTACTTTGGTTATAATAAACACTTGTAAATTCATAACTTACACTTGACAGATGTGTGTAACTACTAGTAGCATCATATACCCCGTTTGCTTACAATAAACACTTTGAAATCCAAAACTTCAACTGGGAAATTGACACGTGTAACAATAGTTTCTACAGATTAGTCTGTTTACTGCAGCGTGTTTCTTTTGTTGCTTTCAATATTAATTGACATTATTCAGTAGTTTGGTTATACTAAACACTTCATCTAGTCTCTAGCTTGGACCTCTGAACCAACACAGACATTTTCCCAGAACAAATAACAAATGTAATTTAAATGACAGAACAAATGTCATAGCTCTGCACAATGCCTTGATTATTTGATAAATATATAATCACACGAAATTAATCCTCATTTTACATCATAATGTTCCGATTATGATTCCTAGACTAATACTAAGATTCAGCTTTGCCAAAAATGTGTATTAGTCCATGGTATCACACTGGCAGCATAAAACTAACATTGATTTCGTGGGATTATGTATAAAAAAACCTTTTTATTAAAACCAAAGATTGTATACCTTTCACGACCAATAAATAAAGTTCATTCTTTACATCTGTACTATCCGTTATATCTATAGTAAGAACTGAGTGATAATGTGTGACTTTCAAAATAGATTTCAATAACAACAATTAGTTATATTTCAAGAAAGCACACTTCAAATTCAATACCAAACCACACACCTTTTTAATTTTATTTAATATATCTTATTTCCACCACAAACATCAATCAATGAGGAAAAATAACTAATTGCACATGTTCTGCCGTATGCTAACAAATCTCTGTAAGAACAAGAATATCAAAACTTTGCCCTTACGGAAGGCATTCAGTTTAAATCTGGTCTAAATTTCATTTAGACAAACTGTAGCAAGCAATTGAGAGACTTTGAAAACTGCCAATCCAGCTAGATTCCTGTACCATACTATCAACTATGTGCAGAGAGTGATATAAATGTCCTAATGATTGACCTCTGTGAAAGGTCACCCTTTACTTACTACTTCTATATTCTACAATTGACTAGAAGACACAAGTGATAAAGGTCACATTGATTAACGAGACAGAGCCGGGTCAAGTAATGTTATTATATCTTAATGAGTAGAGGTCACATGTCATCACAGAGTGATAAATTGTGCCCCAATTTTGAATCAACAGCTGTTTAGCTAATACTATTCTAGAAAGGTTCAATAAACTGTCTATTGCTGAGCTGAATTAATTATATTGATAAACATTTACTACATAAGGATAAGAGAGTAACTTTTGTTGTAAACAACTTGTTTATTAACCATATTTGAATTACGGAATGAACAATGTTTTAAATAAAATGTTGATGACGTATGCGATTTAAGAGCAATGGAATTTTTCTCAAGAAATACTTGTCCGTTGGCTGTAAAGAGTTTGAGGCTGACCAACGGATTTTAGAGGTGCTGCGAGCACAAGTCTGGCTGAAATACAAACACTCGAAGGAACTTTGATATTCGGCTGTAATCGATTGTGGAGTTCAATTGAATCGTTCCCCATGCTGCAAATCGTATGTCATTCAACCCAAAAGTAATATTTGAGTCCTTGTGAGTCTCTTTACAGTATACTGTCTTAAGAAACCGGTACCTCTGAGACGGCTGACTGAGCGGGTTTGAGTTTACCACTGAATATAGGCCAATGTCTTGCAGCTGCCTAATTCAGTGTCGTAACACTGGTGTAAAATCCGGGCAGAACAGCGTAATTCAAAGAATCAACAGGTAAAACATTCGTCAAACATAAGTACTTTATTAAGACATTATATGCTTCTAAGATCGGGTCATAGATTAAGGCATCCTGCACGCATGCCTCGGATTCCTTTTGAAATGGCAAACATCGAAGACAATTTACAGCCAAATCTACAGGTTGATCAGAACATACCACAAAATGTGCCGATTGATCAGAACTTACAACCAAATATTACGGTTGCGCAAAATTTGGAACCCAATATTCAAGCTGACCCTCTTCATAACATTCAAAATCTAATACAAGACGTGAATAACAGAATTGAGAGAGTGCAAATAACAGATGAGAAACCCCCCTACTTTTACGGTAGACAAGATGAATCACCAGAACGATGTTGAATAAATTTGATGCATTTGCTGTATTAAAGAACTTAAATGACGATCAAAAAGTTCAATACTTTATATTAATGATAAGAGATATTGCTGAAAGATGGTATGTAGAGTTGGATCCCAATCTGGCACAAGATTGGAATGAGTTACGGCCTTTATTTATTGCAAGATTTCATCGCATTCAACCGAGATGGCTTGTTGATCAGCAATTAAATTTGATAAAGCAACAACAAAATGAATCTGTGGATGATTATGGGAAAAAATGTGCTAAAGTTCATCGCACGGCTCCGGAGATTTTGAGTCTATTTTTACAGGGTTTGTGTCATGACATCAAGGTAGCGACCTAATAGCACCAAGCGGATACAGAACGACGTGTTATTCCTTTGATGAGGCATAAGAGAAGTAAATGAATTATAAGTAGACGAACACGTTACGCAGACTGTACTCTTATAGTTTAAAAAAGGCCTGGTTTCTCTCTGGAATATGATTTTTAAAATGTGACCACAGATGAGGCAAATGCATGTGCATCAAAATAGAAATAGAATTAAATTGTCCTCACTTTAGTCTTTACCTTTTTGTATGCAAAACAATGTTTAGGGTCGGGGTGTACAACCGACATTTGTAATAATTGCCAAAATTTGTAATAAACCGAAATTTGTAATAAAATTGCCGACATTTGTAATAAATTGCCGATATTTGTAATAAACTGACGACATTTGTAATAAATTCTGTGAACGACAATTGTAATAAAAATTGCCGATATTTGTAATAAATTTCAGAAAAAAATGTGTAATAAACCTGCCGAAATTTGTAATAAAAAAAAAGGTTAAGGGGGTTCCTCTCTGACTTTCAAAGAAATGGAGTTACTCATTCTAAACTTAGAAAGGATTTAAAATATCGTCATTACAGGCTTCCTAGAATTAATTTACAACAATTATGTCAGCCACTTGGATCTTTGAGTCTTTGTCAATCAATCAATCAATCAATCAATCAATCAATCAATCAATCAATCAATCAATCAATCAATCAATCAGTCAATCAATAATAAGTCTACTTATCTACCTAGCTACTTACTTACCTACTAGTACCTACATTATATACCCAGCAGTACTCATGTACCAACCCATCAGTTCAAATCATAATTCACTTGATGAACACGTCGTGCTTTATTGAACGAATGTAAATTTTGATCATTGGTGGACGTGTTGTTAAATTGACTTTGTCAAAAGATAACTTGTCGGTTGGTTGGCTGGCTGGCTGGTTGGTTGGCTGGTTGGCTGGTCGGTTGGTTGGTTGGTTGGTTGACTGACTGACTGACTGACTGACTGGCTGGCTGGCTGACTGACTGACTGACGGAGGGATGGAAAGACGGGCGTATGGAGGGTAGCTAAAAAGTAATTTCAATCGATTTTCTAACCTGATTTTATCTAGTTCTTAAATCTTACTTCCTCTAGTGTACAAGCGGCGAATGTATGAGTTGTTTGTGATTGTGAAGTCTTCTGAGTGATGAGTGAATATACGAACTAGCATCATCAATCCATCACTTGATCAACACTTCGTGGTTGTATGATCGAATGTATATATTTTAATCATTGCGGACAAAGTGTTGGTTGGTTGGTTGGTTAGCTGGTCGGTTGACTACCAACAAACTGATTTCTCTAGAAATCTTAGAAACGGCGATTTCACAACCAATTTTAGAGTGCATTTGGGGGCAAAAATTGAAAGCTTCATAATGGCTTGAGAAGTAATTGGTATGAGTATTTTTTAAAAACAAATTAGTTAGTATATCAATAAGTCTACGGGGACATATTCTTGTCCGTGAGTGTGAAGAGATTAATATGCATAAAGGCGAATATTTCAGACATCATACATTACGGACACTTGGTGTTATGGATACTGTATATCACTATATCTCACCAAAGTCTAGCGACACACATACCAGTTTCCAGGTTCGATTATTGTTGGTCTGTGAAGTAATTGTACTTATGTATAAAAAGAAACATAATCGCTTGCCAATATTTGCCTGGTGGTTTTATTAACACAAACCTATGACAGGCCAACCAACGATAAACTCTGATATATAAAGGAAGAAGTTTGGATTTGAATCATAGAAGTAAATACATAACAATATAGTTCTGTATCAATTTTTGGTGCTGAATACCGGCGCAAAACTTCCCTGGCGTAACTTGTAGAATAAGTTCTTACACAGGGAATTTTGATAAAGTTTCTTAGATCCAGCTGTTTAATTTGTTGAAATCTAGGATTGGTGAAGATGAGGCACTTATTTTGTAAATTTTTACTGTCAGTTTTACTTCAAATGTCGTTACAAATGTCGGCAATTGTGTTACAAATGTCGGCAATGTTATTACAAATGTCGTTAGTTTATTAAAAATGTCGTAAATTTTATTACAAATGTCGTTAGTTTATTACAAATGTCGGCAATTTTATTACAAATGTCGGCAATTTTATTACAAATGTGTCGGCAATTTTATTACAATTGTCGTTAGTTTATTACAAATGTCGTCAATTTTATTACAAATGTCGTTAGTTTATTACAAATGTCGGCAATTTTATTACAAATGTCGTTAGTTTATTAAAAATGTCGGCAATGTTATTACAAATGTCGGCAATTTTATTACAAATGTCGTTAATAAGTTATTACACATGTCGGCAACGTTATATTACAAATGTCGGCAATTTTATTACAATTGTCGTCAGTTTATTACAAATGTCGGCAATTTTATTACAAATGTCGTTAGTTTATTACAAAGGTCGGCAATTTTGTTACAAGTTTTCAACAACATTATTACAAGTATATTCGTAATTGGTACAAGTCTCTGTAAATATACAAAACAAGTTGTAATGTTATATATAGTGGCCACAACAACATTTGGTTGTGCTATTATAAAACATTCTACAAGTTCAAAATTGAAATACACAAAATAATGATTTAATTGAAATGGAGATAAGATTTCATTATTTTGGAGAAAGGGATTGGGGAGACGTTATTCTCCCCTTTTTTTCTGTCCTTCATCTAAATAAATCAGAACTCATGAACTCATTCCCGGCTCTACTGGTCAACTATCCCTGAAATCCCTTCCCTATCAGATTTAAAATGGTGAACTACTACCCATAGTGCACAGCTCACTAAACTATGCACATCCTCGAAAACGCCACTAAAATTGAATAGATTAATGAAGAATAGAAAATCACTGTAATGATATGAAAGGGGCTGCTGTACTCAAACATTGATGGTATAAGTCAAATCAATACACATCAGTGGCGACAAATCTCACAAATTCCATGTAAATGTCATGCGAACACATAAGTTCTAATATATTCTGTCGAATTGCTCAGTATCCACGACAGCTTGCAAAATATAACAAAACCCCGCTAAGAATTACACAGTGTACATTCATTCATTCATTCATTCATTCATTCATTCATCCATCCAACCATCCATTAATTAATTTGTTCGTTCGTTCATTCATTCTTTCATTCATTCATTCGTTCATTCATTCATGCATTCATTCATCCATCCATCCATCAATTAATTAATTAATTAGTTCCTTCAAATGAATGGCATCCACCCATCAATTAACTAATTAATTAATTTGTTCGATCATTCATTCATTCCTTCCTTCATTCATTCATTTATTCATTCATTCATTCATTTCTTTGTTCGTTAATTCGTTCGTTTGTTTGTTCAATCATTCTTAAACTTCCTCATCACATACCATACATACATACATACATACATACCATACATGCATACATACATACATACATACATACATACATACATACATACATACATACATACATGCGGATTGATTGAAATAATAATAACTTGTTTAATTGTTCAATTAATTATTATATTAACCAATTCAATTAATGCTTGTTAAATCCACTTTCGTTTGACGTGATGTTTTTGCGATCTTGTATTTTTTTATTTAGATAACTCATTTTTTAGTGTGAAAGGAAGGACCCTCCTTAATGTAATTTTTTATTACAAATTTCGGCAATTTTATTACATTTTTTTTCTGAAATTTATTACAAATATCGGCAATTTTTATTACATTTGTCGTTCATAGAAATTATTACAAATTTCGGCAATTATTACAAATGTCGGTTTTATTACACGAAAAACGTGATGTTTATTACAAATATCGGCGTTATTACAAATTTCGGCAATTATTACAAATGTCGGTTGTACATCGGGGGCTTAAACTAGGGTGGGGCTTAAACTAGGGTGGGGGCTTAAACTAGGATCGGTGGCTTATCGGATATTTTGAAGTCGTATATTTTAAGTGGATTTCTCATGCTGATTTGTTTGGTAGGTTTATTACTATTTTGTAGTTATATGCTGTAAAATATCATGAGATTTTTAAAACATAAAGCCAAATTAAAAAATAGTGAGTTTACATGAGCTAAATATGTGAGCAGGTGGTTCAGACGTCAACATGCTATAAGACAATAGGCGCTAAACGTTTTGTGTGTGCGTACACAGATGTATGTTGTTTTGGGTATATTATTCATATGAGGGCAAGGAAAAAATTTCAGAAACATATTAGTAACAGTTTTGTGTCATGAAATGTATTTTCGTGTAGTTTTCTAAAAAGATTCTTCAATGTGATTTTGCTGAAGATGTAAATAAATACATTGACAGATGGTAGTTTAGTAAAAGGCCATTTTACGGCAATTGGGTGTGGCCACTTTGTACACACATTCTTGTGGTATCTTGCTGTATACGCCATTTCGTTCTTCACACGGAAGGGTATGAACAGGGTATATGATATGAAGAGGTAAGTATTGGTTAAGTTTTTTAGCATTCTCCATGGTAGTTTCAACCAGTCCTTCCAAACATTAGACTTGGAAGTGATCTCAGTTAAAAGGGTTAGGTAAAGATAGCTACAGAGACCATATGGAAAACAACGGAAAACATAACTAGACACTAACAAGAAAAAAAACTACCCGTCCCAGCTATTCTAACATTGAGCATAATCAGAACCACACGATTATTTTAAAGTCTTGATTAAATGCTTTCATTTCCAAAGGAACGAGTAACACAGTGTTTGTTGGAATATAATGATGCAAAAATTTTGCATATTTATTTGATTATTTGATCTGTGCTCAACCCAATCGTTTGGTGCAATAAGAACGTTACCTTCAAAGGACATACATTCTTTTTCCGGAATTGGATAAATTCGGATCTAATTTTTGTTAAAGATCTTGTAAATTTGGTTAGAGCTTTTGATGTTGAGCTGATTTATAGAAAACTTAATGTACACATAAACTGGATATCTGAAACTTTCAAGGAAACTAGTTAAGGACTAGTATAGGTGCTTAAGTAGTCACAAATTTGTGAAACCTTGAGTTGTAGAAAAGTGGAATAGAAACTACGAATTTGACGTTAATTGGTCAAACATTTGGGTGTATTGAACAATTAATTTAACGTGTGAACGTAGATTGTCAAATTTTATGTTTAAATGTCTTCATTGTATCCTTCCTTGTAAGGAGAAATTGTACAAGTGGAAGAGAGCCTTCAATAGCTTATGTCGTATCTGTGGTACCGTAGAAACACATAAACACATGTTTTGGGAATGTAGACGACTTGATAATCTGCGGATAAAAGTAATGGACTTCATCAGCAATATGAACAACACTAGAATTGATTTATGTTTTCGTGATTTAATTATTGGAATCAATAACGTAGATGGCTGTGTAAATCATATTATTGTGATTGCAATGTTTACGATTTACAAATCTTGGCTTATCTGCCAGGACAAAAGCGTATCTGTGTTTGAGAGATTGTCTTTTCTCCTTTTCAAAGAAGAGTTATCAGACAGAACCAGAATTGAGTGTAACATTAACTATGTAAAGGCTAGAAAGAAATGGAAAGGATTTGTCGAAATCATAGCCTAAATTGTGATTTTCATTTATTTTTTACCCTGCATTATTATGGCACGATAATAAAAAAAAATATTTGATTAGCTACACTTTTTCCATTGACAGATGTTATTCCTGAAGAATGAGATGATGGAAATTGTGTTAGTATGGATGCTGGCATTAGGCTACCCTGCACTGGTCTTATCAAACCCTATCAACAAGGTTGATTTCAATGACGACGAACATATTATTGATGGTAAGGAACATTTTAATATCATACTGACCCTCTGTGATAGTTGAACATTTACTAAATTACAACACGTGACAGAGTATATATTTTGACACGATTCCACGCCCAGCACAGAGGGCATCTTTAATATTTAGGGAGCTTACGGCAATTACAAGGGGTGGGGTAACTATTTGCCAATTAGTCCTCGGGGAGGGTCATATGTTAGAAAATAGAAATTAGGGGTGGCTTACATTTTACAATGACTCGGTTTCTTTATCTGACTTTGGATTATTTTGCCATGATCACACCGCTGCCACCCATTACAAAGCCTATTGCTACGACATCCCACCACTGCCACCATTGTAAAGTAACATCATAACATATCAGCGAAATGCAGTTATTTGTGGAGTGAGGAGAGAAGCAGGTCTCATTGTAGTAAAGGGGAACAGCATGGCTAGATATTGGGCTGGGGATAAGGGATCGGTCAGTTTCTTTGGCCGGGAGGGGGGGGGGTGAATTGGGAGGGGGTCACCCTGTTTTTGAAATTTGCAGTGGGGGGGGGTCATGTTGTTTTCAAAATTGGGGATGGGGGGGGGTCATTGTGTTTTGGATTGTGATGGAAGAAAAAAAAACCCTTTTTCTACAATGGCATATAGCCTTGTCTGAAATGTGGTACATGTAAATATTTGTTCTTCTCCCTGTTTCTTACATGAATTCTTTAATATTACTTATTAGTTCAAGCATAACTATAAATATACATATACATGTATTAGCTAGCTACCACACTAGTTACACAACATGTCATGTAAATGCTTGGCTGTTTCACAATCAGTGCTTCACTTATATTGCACTTTGGGGCAAAAGTGAACTTGAAGGTTTCATAATGGTAATCTTCATACATAGTTTATAAAAGGAGTTAATCTAAATTGTTCTATTCATCAGTATGAACTTGTCAGAAGGGATTAATACACTTTCTATTTTGGACACTACATGTTATTGACACTGCAAATCACCACATCTCATCAGATTCCAGTTTCTATTATACACTCGGTTTGACCACCTAAAGTTCTCTAACATACTGGTGACTTTACTATACATGCAATATTAATGCCACTATACCAATTTTACGGGGTCACTTTTATGTGACATGGGAAACTCATTTAAAACTTACATTTATGTTAGCTATTCGAAGCTTGGAAATATTACCTCAAAGGCTATGCAGATCTGCCAGGGGGAAAACCCCAATGACTCCCTCACCCCGAGAGGTCACTCATGCATTCAACCAACAATCAGATGCACCAACAACCTTTATGCTGTCATAATGGTATTAAACTTTTCTTAAATATTTTCACCCAATTTTAATTTGAGATGATACTGTCTTTTAAAGATGTGAAATGTTTAACAAGGTAGTCTAAAATTGCCTTAAACTCCAAATTTCCCTTACCAATGATACTACCAGTAGATGTGCTGATCTTTACTACATGTATATAATGATGCCATTTAACTGTTTAAGAACATATTAAAACCCTATATAAGTTATAAAGAATAGTTTCTGATACGTGATACTTGCTGTCTTGTAAAGCATGGATTGAGTTATTGCTTGAAAGGGTCTGAATAGCCTGAAAATTGGCTTTAAAAGTAAACATCCTCTAAGGCATCTATATCTAGAGGGAGACCCCCTTGGACTACCTTTACGACTACCTTCCCTGCCCTGTCTTGCAGAGTTTGTAGCTTAGAAATTAGCTTATTTGTACAATTAGACCAGATATCTCCGTAATCACAAATTGGCAATACCATGGAATTGAATTGACCAGCATTTTGGCAGTTTTTTTAGGTAAGGCAGACCTAATTCTACGGATAATACATAACCACTGTGAGATTTTGGCACTTATATGGGCAATGCGTGATTCCCAGGTGAGAAGTGGGTCAAACCATATACCGAGGTATTTAAATGTGCAGACCTGTTGGTTGTAAGGTTTCATTGTTGATCTTGATATTCAAATTATTTGAAGTATTGTACATTTTTCTCCTCTGACATGTTGAAGGTCATAACCATTGTGACCATCTATCCTGCTGAACCCTGTATTGCGGAGGGTCATAACCATTGTGACCCTCTATCCTGCTGAACCCTGTATTGTGGAGGATCATAACCATTGTGACCCTCTATCCTGCTGCACTCTGTATTGTGGAGGGTCATAACCATTGTGACCCTCTATCCTGCTGTACCCTGTATTATGGAGGGTCATAACCATTGTGATCCCTTTCCTGTTGTACTCTGTATTGTGGAGTGTCATACCCATTGCGACCCTTTATCCTGTTGTACCCTGTATTGTGGAGGGTCATAACCATTGTGACCCTCTATCCTGCTGCACCCTGTATTATTGGGGGTCATAACCATTATTACCCTCTATCCTGCTGAACCCTGTATTATTGAGGGTCATAACCATTGTGACCCTCTATCCTGCTGTACCCTGTATTGTGGAGAGTCATAACCATTGTGACCCTCTATCCTGCTGAACCCTGTTTTGTGGACGATCATAACCATTGTGACCCTCTATCATGCTGTACCCTGTATTGTGGACGATCATAACCATTGTGACCCTCTATCCTGCTGTACCCTGTATTATTGAGGGTCATAACCATTGTGACCCTCTATCCTACTGTATCCTGTATTGTGGAGGGTTATAACCATTGTGACCCTATATCCTGCTGTACCCTGTATTGTGAAGGGTCATAACCATTGTGACCCTCTATCATGCTGTACCCTTTATTATTGAGGACCATAACCATTGTGACCCTCTATCCTGCTGTATCCTGTATTGTGGAGGGTCATAACCATTGTGACCCACTATCCTGCTGAACCCTGTATTATTGAGGGTCATAACCATTGTGACCCTCTATCCTGCTGTACCCTGAATTGTGGGGGGTCATAACCATTGTGACCCTCTATCCAGTTGAAACCCTAACCATAACTGTTCTATCTCCTAGCCACACCTTCTATGTTGAAACCTGTGAAGAAGAAGCATATTTGACCTGATGTGCAACAAAGTGATTTAAAAGCAAAGATTTAAGGTTTTACTCAATATTGTAGTATTCACAAGTTTACTGAACAAGTCACACAAAAAAATTAAAAAATGAATGGAGTTGTCTTTTACAAAAGGAAAGCAGGTGTGAATTACTTCATTTTATCAATACTGTCATGTCATTTGTAGCAAAACATAGCAATTTAGTAAATGATCAACACAAACAGGGGAATTAACATTTCAGTTTCACAGATATTAAGAGATTCCCTCAATATAGCCCCAATATATTATTATCCCAAAATATTTCCAATTGCGTTTTTTACATTTTTCTCCTAGAACTGAATACCATACAGTGTCACTTTGTCTTTTTTTCATATTCAGTGTCAATTTATTAGCGTGTAACCAATTATAGATTGACCTCATGTCTTCTTGCAACTTGTTTTCAATTTCTTAAACCTCTTTTGATGCGTAGAAAAGAGCAGTATCATCTGCATATAACACAACATTTAAATTACTGAGCTGTCAGTGGAGGTCATTTATGTAAATGATAAATAGCAGCGGGCCAAGAACGGACCCATGTGGAACTCCGTAGTCAATTGGAAGAAGCTCTGTGGTTACGCCATTAATTGATAAGCATTGCTTTCTATTGGACAAGTAATTTTTAAACCAGATGTATTCGTTATCATGTAAACCCATGTTTGAAAGCTTATTCAAAAGGAGTGAAACATCGACGGTGTCAAAAGCCTTGTTGAGATCAAGAAAGGTGACACCTGTGTATAAACCTTTGTGATTATTTTCTAGAATATAATCAGTGACGTCTATGAGGGCAGTTCCAGTAGAGTGTGACGGACGAAAACCAGATTGATGTACACAAAGGAAATTATTTGCAATTAAATAAAAGTATAACTGATCATGAAAAATTTTCAGAAACGTTTTCAGGCAAACAGATAACAATGAAATGGGCCTATAGTTTGACATATCTAGAACTGAGCCATCTTTTTGAATTGGCGCAGACCTTAGCAATTTTCCAGTCGTCTGGTAGATCCCCTTTCAGAAGTGAATAATTAAATATAGTTGCTAACGGCCAGGAGATGTGTGAACTTGCATTGAGTAAGTGCCATGATTAAACTGAACATTTATGAACAGGACAAAGAGGTGCCTTGCGCCAGTGGGGATGCAAACACTTTTACAAACTAGTTGAGACCACAACCAGACACGTCGAACTGAGAACGTTAAACTACTTTCATCAATACGCTTTGTCGATTGATATGAACAATAGGCGAACAGCAAACAGGAAGAAAGGAACAGAGCATGCGCAGAAACAACTACAAGTAAACACAACTGTCCAGTGTGAGGGCGTGCTAACTGTGACACAACTAACAACATTAACAGAATGGCGTAGCCACCTCTTTCTTTCTTCATTTTATGGCAGGCGGGAACAATTTAAAACTACTTTAAGAATGAGAGTGGCACAATAATGTAAATAATAAAGGTACTGATACAATACTCTCACCACTAAAACCTAAAAAAAATGAGGACAAGGTTGTGGTACCTCAAAAGTCAATGTTATTGTTTAAATGTTCGTGTATATAAAGATGTAAGGACATAACAATTCAACTAAAAATGAAAATAGTCTAGAAGTTTAAACAAAGTCCTTTCAGTGGCCTGGAAGATGGCGTTTGCGACTAGATTTCCTTGTCACCTGGGTGAGGTGTCGGTGTTTTAGGCTGATGGATTCTGTTCTTTGTGAAATCTCAGTGTCTTCTATAGAAGTGAGTGGGGACAGCCTTCTATCATGCAAACAATGTTCTGTGGAAGCTACACATGTACTCTGGTTGACCTTATTGGTTAATGAGAGTTCACAAGGGTTACAGCGAGGATCAGGAGGTATAGCTAGAGGTCGGAGAGACAGGGCTTCATTGAAGTACTCTCCGTGAGCACTTTTCCAAGGAAACGATTGTGTTGTAGCAGAGGATCTAGATGGCACACTGTAGTGCTCTGACTGTTTGACATAGTAAGATGATTTTCGATGTTGGTTCTCGTGACATTGATAGATGTCACACCCTGGACTACCAACTGGGATGGCGAAGCATACGAGATCCTCATTGTCTATTGGTGGAGTTGTAAGAGATTCCCCTTTGAGGGCCTTGAAGAGTTCACTCGAACAGTGATTAGTTTGGCGCTCACGCTTGATAATACTAGCAGGTATATAAGTACCAATATTTGGTGGGTCTGTGGTAGATTGTGGGACTTTCGTTGATGGCTAGGTTCCTTGAGCTAGATGGACATGAGTAGGTCATAAATCTGGGCACTCTGACTGCCTGTTTAGCCAAGTCGACCTGTTAGTGAATGGTAGTCTCATGTTTCCTGAGATGACATCTTGGATGGATAGCGATCTTATGACAGAAACCTGCATGCTCAACAAATGAGCAAATCTGGCATGCTGGAGCATCGCAGTCTAGGGTATTGCAGTTGGCGACATCCGATGCAATGATCTCAGTGTTGGCAAGGTGACAAACAGAAGCTTGATAATGACTCACCGTGCAGAGGACGGATGATACATGTGGGCTGGTGGAAAACTCACTGCAACACAATTTCGCGTATACCTATACTAGACCTGCTATCAGTAATAATACAGGGCCAGTGATACGACCGGGTGGTGTAAGGACTGAAATGTTTAGTAGCAACTGCGGTGGAATGGGTCTCGACATCACAGGGGATGAGCCATGTAACTTGCCATCCACGAAGCTTAGCATCGAAGGAACCAACAAGGTTGAGCTTGTCACCACATGACACATACAAAGTGGAGCTGATTCCGAGTCATCCAAAGCAGTGTCAGTAAAGCAGCTAGCTTTCACTGGTAAGTTGAGGCTCTAAACTAAAGACAGCCAAATCATATTGTCTGTAACACAACTTTTGAAGGTAACGTGAGCAGTTTGAGAGACATAGAAAGTACTGAGGTATGGTGATTGGTGAACTTGTATTCTGTGAGCAGTGATAGATGTGCCGGCATCTTGATCTGTGGTTTCCTCATTGAGAAGACAGTCATATTCAGTGTCGATATCGAGTATTTTAGCAATCTATTTCTCCTTACTCATGAATTTACGATCTCGGTCAGGTAGGAACTTACACTCGCTTAGAAAATGATGATCTGGTCGACTAGCCTGCTTACACAGGGGACAGGATCAATAAGGTTTTGGGCCACTCTGTTGTGCCTAGGGGTTGACTTGCAGAATGGGTGTTGAAATTGTCTTTGCGAGGAGTAAAGTTAAAATTGAATGCAGCAGTGCACATGACAATGGCATGTTCGGCCATATGGATTTTATCCAGGAGAGAAGATAAAGCCTGCGAGTACAGGTTCAGTATAAATTAACTTCATTTATCATCCATGAAGATCACATTATGGAACTTTTAATTTTTGTCAGAAAGCATTGGCCATTGGAGTCGAATATTTATATGGCATGTGCTGTAACTAGTGTGATAAATAACATGTTTATGTAATATGTGCAATTGTGTTTAAACGTAACTCTAGGTGAAGTGATATTAAAGAATATAGGTAAGAAACAGGGAGCAAACAAATTATTCAGTTCAGACAGCGTCATGCCTTTGTAGAAAAGTTTTTTCTTCCATCACAATCCAAAGCACAGTGATGCCCCTATGGCCCTATCCAAACTTTTTAAAACAGGGTGACCCCTACCAATCCACCACGCCAAAGAAATTGACTGGTCTCTTAGTAAATTTTCCTAACTATATTCACTATTTCATATCGAAATGGTGTACAAACATGTACTGTTTACTTTTTAAGCACGGCATGTAGTGTGGGAAATGATATGGTGTGTTACAAAACACATGTTGACAGATTGCGCTCGTGAAACATCATACGTTAGGTTCGCTCAGGCCTGTGGGTCACGTAACACAGACTAATTTCCTTAGGTTTCGCCCTCAATAAGCAGTATGTGTTGGGGTGACACACAGTCCTTCGATGAATTCGAAACAGACATACGATGTTGTCCCCATGTTCAGGCAACATGTTAATTATGATATAACATGTAATTTACATTCGTCATTTGCATTTATGATAATACCATTGAAGTAAGGTGATATATCATTTATGGTAGCTCAGAATGTTAACTTATTCAACACAGATCTATAGTGGTAACATCATGTGACACCTGTCCTACATGTATGATTAGAGTGAATTGTATATATCCAACTTATTTGCAGAACAGATTTCATATAATAACAAGAAGTGGCTTACAATATATTAATTGCATCATATTTATTGGATTTCGTAATGATTCTATGAAACATATCTGGCATGACTCAGTAATTTGCATAATTAAATCATGTGATATCGAGTTTGCGGGGCCAGAGTGTCATTCCACATACCATATATTAAAAGCATCGTGATGCATGTATCGCTCAGCTCTGACAGGTAGAACTTGCCTATCACTGGCCATTTTGCATAATTAATGACAGTTACCGTTTAGGGGATACGCTATCAATTGTTGCTCATAAATAATTTAGTTTAAGGCGACGAAAATATTGACGCTATCGGCACACATATGATAGCTTTGTACAACCGATATTTGTAATAATTGCCGAAATTTGTAATAACGCCGATATTTATAATAAAAATCACGTTTTTCATGTAATAAAGCCGACATTTGTAATAATTGCCGAAATTTGTAATATTTTCTATGAACGAAAAATGTAATAAACATCGCCGATATTTGTAATAAACTTCGCAAAAAAATGTAATAAAGTTGCCGAAATTTGTAATAAAAAATTACATTAAGGAGGGTCCTTCCTTTCACACTAAAACATGGGTTATCTAAATAAAGAAATACAAGATTGCAAAAACATCACGTCAAACGATAATAGATTTAACAAGCATTAATTGAATTGATTAATATAATAATTAATTGAACAATTAAACAAGTTATTATTATTTCAATCAATCCGCATATATATGTGTATGCATGTATGTATGTATGTATGTGATGAGGAAGTGTAAGAACGATTCAACAAACAAACGAATTAACGAACAAAGAAATGGATGGATGAATGAATGAATGAATGAATGAATGAATGAATGAATGAATGAATGAATGAACGAACGAACAAACGAACGAACAAATTAATTTATTAGTTAATGGATGGGTGGATGGATGGATGTCATTCATTTGAAGGAACTAATTAATTAATTAATTGATGGATGAATGAATGAATGAATGAATGAATGAATGAATGAATGAATGAATGAATGAATGAATGAATGAATGAACGAACGAACAAATTAATCAATGGATGGTTGGTTGGATGGATGGATGGATGAATGAATGAATGAATGAATGAATGAATGAATGAATGCATGAATGTGCACTGTGTAATTCTTAGCGGAGTTTTGTTATATTTTGCAAGCTGCCAGGGATACTGAGCAATTCGACAAAATATATTAGAAACTATGTGTTTGCATGACATTTACATGGAATTTGTGAGATTTGTCGCCACTGATGAGTATCGATTTGACTTATG
Organism: Glandiceps talaboti; assembly: GCF_964340395.1. Taxonomy (NCBI): domain Eukaryota; kingdom Metazoa; phylum Hemichordata; class Enteropneusta; family Spengelidae; genus Glandiceps; species Glandiceps talaboti. The sequence goes on from NC_135559.1 coordinate 17,941,239, forward strand.
CCATCAATGTTTGAGCACAGCAGCCCCCCTTTCATATCATTACGGTGATTTTCTATTCTTCAGCTATTCAATTTAGTGGCGTTTTCGAGGATGTGCATGGTTTAGTGAGCTGTGCACTATAGGTAGTAGTTCGTCATTTAAAATCTGTAGTAAACTAATGACATTTGTAACAAAATTGCCGGCATTTGTAATAAACTAACGATAATTGTAATAAAATTGCCGACATTTGTAATAAACTATGGCATTTGTAATAACATTGCCGACTATTGTAATAAAATTGCCGACATTTGTGATAAACTGACGACATTTCTAATAAAATTGCCGACATTTGTAATAAACTAACGACATTTGTAATAAAATTGCCGACATTTGTAAAAAACTAACAACATTTGTAATAAAATTGACGACATTTGTAATAAACTAACGACAATTGTAATAAAATTGCCGACATTTGTAATAACATTGCCGACATTTGTAATAAACTAACGACATTTGTAATAAAATTACCGACATTTGTACTAAAATTGCCGACATTTGTAATAAACTAACGACATTTGTAATAACATTGCCGACATTGGTAACACGATTGCCGACATTTGTAATGACACTTATCGAAGCTTGAAGTAAAACTGAAAATAAAAATTTGCAATCAATGCCTCATTATCACCAATCCTAGATTTCAACAAATTAAACACCTGGATCTAAGAAACTTTATTAAAATTCCCTGTGTAAGAACTTATTTTACAAGTTAACCCAGGGAGGTTTTGCGCCGGTATTTAGCTCCAAAAATTGATACAGAACTATATTGTTATGTATTTACTTCTATGATTCAAATCCAACATTCTTCCTTTACATATCAGAGTTTATCGTTGGTTGGCCTGTCATAGTCTCATGTTAATAAAACCACCAGGCAAATATTGGCAAGCGATTATGTTTCTTTTTATACATAAGTACAATTAGTTCACAGACCAACAATAATCGAAACTGACTACTGGTGTGTGTGTGTCGCTAGACTTTGGTGAGATATAGCGATATACAGTATCCATTTCTTTGAAAGTCAGAGAGGAACCCCCTTAACCGTTTTTTATTACAAATTTCGGCAGGTTTATTACACATTTTTTTCTGAAATTTATTACAAATATCGGATATTTTTTATTACAATTGTCGTTCACAGAATTTATTACAAATGTCGTCAGTTTATTACAAATATCGGCAATTTATTACAAATGTCGGCAATTTTATTACAAATTTCGGTTTATTACAAATTTCGGCAATTATTACAAATGTCGGTTGTACATAGCTTCGGGTTTTATCAAGAGAAGGCACCGTCTTCATTACTTGACACTTCAATGCTGTAACAGTTGAAAATTGTATGCACTTGCAATGTGTGGAGGAACAACAAACGAAGGCATTTAGTTTACATCTGGTATATGAGTAATATTCTGTTTACAGACAAACAGGTGTTGCAGAAGAGGAATCAGAGGAGAATATCAAGAGAAGCCAATCTTCCCACAGACACGGATTTGGTGCTGTTGGGGAGCAACACCATAGATATATATGTTGGTAACTCGACAACTTATGAATTCAATGGTCCAATTCCGCTACGATCGGCCACTTTAGACATAGAGATCATGTATGATGGCACATTACTTGGTATCAGCACAGATTATGATTTACAGGTAATGACATCTTTTGAAACCTTTCAATGGTCTGTCATATCTGGAAGTTGCTGTGTGGTAGCAGTAACTAGTTTACAAGAATTAATTTATGCGTTAAATCAGCAACGCAAGCTAATATTGAGAGAAAATACTAATGCTGTCTGGTCTGAACCAATTCCCGGTATTTTGCCTGTTAGAACTATTGTGGGTTTTGGCAATCAACTGCTGGCATTGTCCATCAATGGTGATGATATCGTGCTAATGCCCGAGGCTAGTGGTAGTGTCTGGCAATCGATCGGCGTTGATTTACATGGCCTAACACTTTCGGACTTTACTTTGATTGATGACCAGCTATTTCCATTGTATCCAGTGCATCAGTTTGACAGTGTTGCAATATGCAGTGGCACTTTAGGAGTCAATAATGTGGATGGAACAGGTAAGTATAACGTTCCCATCATACGAAACAAACATTTTATAAATGATTCATGTCAGCTTGTCATTATTTGGTGTAGTCGTGTATGTGTAGCAATTACAATTAAGGAAAAGGTGCAGGTTCGTTGACTCACTTTTCCTTCTTTATACTTCACAATAAAAACAAGATAAATACACTATGAGTTTCATGTATTATGTTGAGTCTATATTTGAAGTTGTGGTTTCTGTGGTTATTATTTTTACATTTTCAAGCATATTCCTGATTTTTACCCATAAAATGCGTTTTTGTCGGTTTTCACTTAAAATTATTCAACTTTGGCAAGTTGTCAAATATAGTCTTTTTTCAACTGTAAATGAAACTTGAGTACATAAACCAAAAAAAAAGGTTCCCTGGATTTGCTTAGTTTTTCTCTCAATGCCTTGTAATAATCATCGAAAGTTGTATTTTTGTATTTTTTTCATAAATTAACGTCTTTGACACTTGTCGAAGCGATAGCTCTCCGTTCCCTCAAAGTTTTTACTATCCGGAAGAATATTTTTCGGTATAGTGTATCCGAGTATTGTCTATATAAAGAGCTGAGAAAATGGCAAATTGGCATAATTAGACTCTTTCCGCTCTACAAAGCCTCTCAAATTCGACTGACACTTCAATATAGTTGGTGCATACATCCACTCCTCCCTCAACTATAAGATTTTGCAATATAATGTTATGCACACAGAATCCTTATGGTTTGAAATTTGTGGTAGTAAAAATCGCATTGTCGTTGGTGTTTTATACCGTAAACCGGGTACAAATATTTCAGAGTTCGAAAATAGTCTTTTTGATGTTCTTTGTAATGTAAAACTTGATAAGAAATATTGTATTCTCATGGGAGATTTCAATATCGATGTTGCCAAGCCAGATAATAATGCCAGAAATTTCGTATCTAGAATGCAGTGTCTTCATCTTGAACAGTTAATCTCAGTGCCAACCAGAATCACAAATACCTCGAAATCAACAATTGACCACATTTATACAAATATATGCTCCTGTCAGATTGACGCAGGTACAATCATTGCTGATATCTCTGATCATTTCCCGGTCTTCTCCATTTTTGATAATTTTAATATACATTTACCAATTTTAAGGTCTGTACTTGTAAGAGACTTCAAGTGTTATAATAAGGATAATTTTGTTTCTGACTTACGTAAGGTGGATTGGAATATTTTAAATAACAATAGTAATGCAGATACTGCCTTTGACACATTTCACGACTTATTCATCCAGGTGTGCGATCTTCATGCACCCATGAAGGTCAAGACTCTCAAGTCTAAGCGAAATAAAAATCCTTGGATAACTAAAGCAATTAAGAAATCTATTAACACTAAGCACAAATTATATGCAAAAGTTATTACTAGTCAACATGAGTCAAGTGCAGTTTCTCATTACAAGTCTTACAGAAATATACTTACCAGTGTTCTGAGATGTGCTAAAAAGAATTACTATGTAAATTTATTCAATGTAAACCAGAGTAACAAAATTTGGAATGTTGTGAATGATCTTTTGGGTAAGAAATACGGTCCTGATAAGTTGCCAGAAAATTTAAATATTGATGTAAATGGTACTGGACGTGTTGTGTCAGACCCAGCTGAGGTAGTTCAGAGTTTCAATGATTTTTTTGTTCAAGTTGGTGAAAAGCTGGCAAACGATATTCCACATGCATCTTGTGATTATAGTGATTATCTTGATTTATCTTTACCACACTCCTTTTTTCTTCAACCAGTTACTGTCTTTGAGGTAACCAGACTTTTAGCCAATTTAGATTGCAAAAAAGCTAGTGGATGGGATAATCTACCCCCAAGGCTCCTTATCGACGCAGCTGATATCATATCAAAGCCATTGGCCCACATTATAAATATTTCATTTTCAACTGGTGTATTCCCCACAGCCCTAAAAATTGCTAAAGTTACGCCTATTTTCAAAAAAGGAGATAGGGAAACAATTGGAAACTATAGACCGATATCCATTCTGCCCTTGTTTAGCAAGGTTTTTGAAAAAGCTATAAATAAACAAATTACTTCCTACCTTGAAAAATTCGATATTTTGTACAAGCATCAGTACGGCTTCAGAAAAAAACATAGTACCAACCTGACCCTGATCAATATAGTAAATCATATTTTGCGAGAAATCGACAAGGGAAGCCCAACTATAGGAATATTTATTGATTTCAGCAAAGCTTTCGACACAATCAATCATCCAATTTTGTTATCCAAACTTGAACATTATGGGTTTAGGGGTCCTTGTCAAGAATGGGTAAAAAGTTATCTCACAGACCGCTCTCAATTCGTCCACTCAAATGGCCATTCGTCAGTAAAATCCACAATTTGTCATGGTGTACCTCAAGGCTCAGTTCTGGGTCCCACTTTATTTCTTATCTATATAAATGATCTACAAAAGTCTTCAACATTCTTTGATTTTCGACTGTTCGCAGACGATTCCAATCTTTTCCATTCTTTTTCTAATCCATATCACATTGATCTTACTACAGTATCAAATCATTTACATGATGTTCAACTCTGGTGTGATAGCAATAAATTAACCATAAATAGAAATAAAACAAATTTTATTATCTTCAGGGGTCGACAACAAAAAATAGATGTAACTGGTTCTATTGTCATTCGTGGAGATCAAATCAAAGAGGTGGATGTTGTTTCTTTTGTTGGAATTTCATTAGATAAACACCTCACCTGGTCTGACCATATTAACAGAATAAATATACTCATAAGGAAGAAATGTGGAATTCTGTATAGACTAAGACACATTTTACCACTAAGTATTTTAATACTTTTGTACAATGCCTTTATACTTCCCCATATTTCTTACGGCCTAGAGGTTTGGGGCAGTACTTACCCAACATATCTGAATTGCATTCTAACTGCCCAAAAAATGATTGTTCGCACGATGCTGTTCAAATCTCACATGGAACACTCGGCTCCTTTATTTATACAGCTAAATATTCTAGATATTTACAAGCTTCACAAACTCTTAATAGGTTCTTTTATTTACAGCCTGGTTCACTTGAACTCACCACATATCTTGTCCGATTATTTTAGTGACAAAAAACATGAATATGACACGAGACTCTGCCATCGTCAAAATCTTTACCCGTACCATGCGAGAACAAATTCTGGTCAGTTTGCTATTTCATTCGTAGGTGCAAAAATTTGGAATGATATTCCTATCCAAATCAGATCGAAAAATTCCCAACATATTTTTAGGAAATTTCTTAAACAATATTTAGTAGAGCAGTACAGGTGATTAAATTGTAAACTTACAGATGTATTGACTTTTCGTTTATTGTATTAGACTTTTTCATGTAGTAAAAATGTTTTTTGTGTGTACATGTATATGTATATGCATATGTATATGTATATGTATATGTGATATATTTTCTTCTCCCAGTTATGTTTTCAGTCATCTTAATGACTGAACCCTCTTATTGTTTTCATTCGCAATATACAATGTCGGGGATCAGGCTAGACTAGCTGTAAGCTATTTCTTGACTCCCCATTTACCCTTCTCTCTTTTGATTTTTGTTACCATTATTTTGTAATCATTTTATACGATTGGGTAAATAAACCACTTATTAATAAACCACTTATTAATATATGTTTCCTGTGGCTAGCAATTCCTTTATTTAACCTTGCCATTTGGCTGTGTATAGCTCTTTTGCGATATACACGGAGAAATGAGGTATTTTGGGAGGGCCATTAACACGATGACAGGGGATAACTGTCAACTGATAGAAACGTGTTTGTTTCCCGCATTAATTAGTCGTCAATTCATGGACAATCTTTTAATTGGTATGCATACCGTTCTCCATATGGGCTCAAACTCAGGCTTAGACCACTAAGTTTACTCGAATATGGGATACGTTCTGGATTTGAAGCCATTCATGCTCATGTATTGGGCATTGCTACGCAGTTGTTATTGGTTTTTCATTAAAGACACATAATAAAATAAGTGAACCTTTTCCCTGAAATTAAATTTCCGCATCACGACACCGAGTGTTACAAAACTATGGTATAAATAATGGTACTTGACAAACTCACATCAAAAGTTTTTCTTCAAGTCTATGGGACAGCCATGCATGACTGTGACGTTGTGATATTCGGTGGCGTTGTAGACATTACCTCATTTATTTAAACTATTTGTACCTTTAAAATCTCGGTTTATGATTTTAATAGCCTTGAGGATCGCTTGATGCCAAATTCTTGACGCACCCTGGCTTGCCGTTACGTTTATACAGTGTCATCGTTCACAGAAATAAACAACTCTACGTACACAGAGATAAGTAACTCGTACTTATCTGTGGTACACTACATGTGACTCGGTGTTTCGAAAGTTCACAGAGGAATCAATCCGTGATGATAAACCGATTGTCAGAGTGTGGTTGCCACAATTTATATGACCTTCACCCTAATAATATAATATAGTATGTGAAGAGGACGTTGCCAAATCCATGAAAGTTTAAAGCTAGGCTAAGGCCACGTTGTGTCAAACTTCCAGACATGTAAAACCCGGAAATCGCCGATGCAATGTGACACATCTGACGTGAACTCTCAAGTCTCGAAGATAGCGTGGTTCATTTTCGATGCACCAACTGTGTTGATTAAATAAATCGTTCATTAATGTAAACATCAAATGTTCGATCGGCTAAAACAATTAGCCTGCAACAATGTTAGATATTCGAGATCTGTATGTTTTTTACATGCGTGATACTTGAAAACCGTCATCTAATACATCGCCGTCGGGTACAAGGCTTTAGGCTGTACTGCACACGTTTTAGCCGATTGCACTGGTCAACATGCGTAAGTCCGGGTTGAAATTGGTGAATTACATGCAAAGAGGTTATAACCAAACTGACCGAATTTGATTGTTTTTGCACAAGAACCCAGCTGAGATGAGATCATGTCTCGTCAGTTATTGCAGAGGCCTACTAGCTATGTCTCATTTGCATACATAAAGACACCCTTCTGTAATCAATGTACCTGTCAATCTTCTTTAAGTATGCAAATCCTTGCACACCAACATTCAGGAATGAAACCATATAATTATTATTATTCTTTATTTCAGGCCAGCGGCCAATACAGATAAGAAAAGAAACAGAAACAGAAAACACTAAAATGTAACACTGAAGTGAAAACCCTCCTTCAATTAAAGTCTAAAAAGTACAAAGAGCACTCGTAAAGAATCGACCTAGAGTGTTTCCAAAAGCTAGTCTAAGAATGGAAATAGGAATGTTCACAACTGTAAATAACAGGATTCTTGCTGTCCATTAAACGTTCACAAAGTGTAAATAACAACTTACGTTTAATACAATGAAGTAAAATTGAGGATATTCCTAATTACAAACTTATGACTGATACTAACATCACGTTTAAAAGATCAAAAATCAAACGCAATGCATTGTGATAGACCACTTTCAAGGTAGATATCTGTTTAGTGCTATATAGTTACACCACATGCACGTTAATACAATACATACTATACAGGACACTTTTTAAGAGCGTACATTTCACATTTTGAGAGCAAATATGGAAGTTACCTACGATCAAATTGGCTCGAGAGATATATATATATATATATAACTATATCTTTGTATATCTGCGTTGTCCTCCACTGATGAAGACACAATATAACCTAGGTACTTTTTAGTATTCACAAACTGCAGGGGTTTGCCATATAGCAATACGTGGGGAATTCTACCCGGTTTCCAAGACTTCGGGAAAATACCCATACATTCTGTTTTGGTAGCTATAGTATGAAAGAGAATACCTATCAACTTACGCAATACTTTCGCTGAAGGACAAATTACAACTAGGTCATCTGCATAGAATAAGTGGTTTATAACAGTGTTTACCCAGCAACATCCAGCGCGGGCCGACTGAAGCTTAGGTGAAATAATACTACCTTGTTGCAAACCATTACTAACACTGAAGGGGTTAGACACTGCGGAAGCCCAACGTACAAAAATGATTGTTTACTATACCAATAATGTAAAATGTGGACTATAAATGATGGAATGCCCCTATAAATCAATTTCCTAAATAATGTTAAATGATTAATCCTATCAAAAGCCATTGTAGTGTCCATGAAACACAAAAATACAAGTGTATTATGTCTCTTGTAAAAACACATATAAAACACATGTCACGTTAGAGTTCATGTCTTTCTTTTCCTTTCAAAATTATTGGTGGAGAAAAGTCTTTTAACCAAATGATGGAGCATACCATGAAGCTTCATTATGAGCAAAAATAGACCAAAATTCGCCAACGAACCTGCATCTCATCCTTAACTGTGTTGATAATTGCATTAGCGTTCAGGACATGTAACATTTGCAGTAGTAAGGCTATATCTCAAATTTCGCAACATTTGGTACGTACATCAATCAAGACAAACAACACATGTCCTAAAAAGCTAGTTGGCATAGTTCGTAGTTTTATGAGTAATTTGCATAATTGATGATATCTAGCAATTAAGCCATATCTATGGATTGCTAACTTCCAATTTCATATAAAAAGGTACATATATCAACCATAATATGAACGCATGTCGTATGAAACTTTTCGACATTGCTTTTACTTTAATAAGTAATTTGCATAAGTAATGATTTTCAGTAATTAAGCTATATCTTAAAAATGCGTATTTCAAATGCCAGATAATTTGGCACATGTGTCAACCATGCCAAAACACACATATTCTACAAAGCCTGTTGGTATAGTTTTTAATGTTGATGAGTAATTTGCATAATTAACGATTTTCGGTAATTAGGCTGTATTGTCCAATGAATACCAACTTCAAATTTATATAACTTGGTACAGACATAACCAGACAAATCACACGTGTTTGCAGTTTTTCATATATTATTCAATATTATAATAATATTTCATAATTAAGCAATGTCTTTAGAATGCAAGATTTGGAGGCATTGATATAGATATTAGCAACATGATTTTTCCTTATATTTATCATAATTTAGTGAAGAGAATTTTCATTCCGCCAACATCCCAAACAGAAATTACAGTGAAGAGTTTGAGATTAATGAAAGTGAATGGAGTATTATTTATGTCATGCCGTTTAAATCTTCCTGTGATGTCAACAGAAGGATTTTTTTATATAAAATTATTCTCAATTGCTTAATGACAAATAGTAAATTATATAAGATAAAACTTGTTGATAGTGAATTGTGCTCCTTCTGTAGTAATTTTTCTGAAACCTTGAAGCACTTATTTTGGGATTGCACACATGTCACTAAGATCTGGAATGATTTCAATATTTGGTATAACACATATTTTAATATGGATATTGAGCTAAACTATAAAACTGTTATTTTAGGTTTTGGCTCAGGCCCACTGTTGAATCTGTGTCTTACTTTAATAATGAAAGGAGTTATTTATACATGTGGATTCCGTAAACAGACCTCCATCTTTTGACACATGTAAATATTGGGGTTAAATTTCGTTATGAATTATAGAAACAGGCTGCAGTGAATAAAAATGCAACGAATAAGTTAACAAGTAAATGGAAAGATCTTGAGATTGTTTGTAATGATTTACAGACCTCACATCGTTAATGCTATGTATTCTTTTTCTTTTGTCTTTTTTGTATGTGAAGTTTTGTGAATTTTGTATTTTTTCTCTTTTTACCCTCGAGCAGAGGGAATAAAACAATTCAAAAAAATATATTTGAAGTTGAGTTAATTTAGTATATGCATTGATGGTAAATAAGTGCATGTCATGATGTGCCCTTTAAAGATTGTTGATGTAGGTTATAATCGTAATGGTTAATTTGCATAATTAATGATATTCGGTAATTAGGGAATATGCTAACTATACAAGCTCCAAATTTCATATTGTTTCATGTAATTATTTTTCCAATAAAGGGGTACATTATGTACAATACCTATAGATCAGAATTTTGCATTGAACAATGTGCGTAAGACCAAATATCTATGGTCTTGTCCTTATATAGAAGACATTTAGTTTAAGTCTGCTGAGTAGTTCCAGTGTGTGAACCTATAATACTGTAGCAGATGTATGTAATGAGCGCTCACAAAAGAACAAAGGACAGTAAACGTAACAGCCAAAAATAAATCGTGGTGTTCACTACATCGGGTTTTAATCAGATTGTGCTAACAGTAGCTTTGCTATGTTTACTTGCTCATTGATATTTATCCTTGGAATATTCTTAATACAGGATCCGGATCAAGTTCTGGATCTGGAACAGGACCAGAACCAGGAACGGGAACGGGAACGGGAACGGGAACAGGAACAGGAACAGGAACAGGAAGTGACAGTAAGAAGAGTTAACTACTATTCATATATTTCATAATATATTTAAATTTATTACACCTCAACGTTCTTACACAAGCTGTCATTGGTCAAAATTGAATCACTTGACCTTCTTTAAGGAGATGTACTACAAAATGAGACTTTTTTGAAAGTCTTGTCAATTTCATGAAATTTGGCATACACGATCTTTGATACATGAATCTTCAAAAAAACGATATAAAATATAGGGGTCGCCGTGTCACGTTTCCATGGAAACATGACCAAACTTGGGGCCTTAAATATGTTGAAATTGACAACCTTCAGAAAAATAGAGCAAAATGATGGAAAATACTACCCCATATGCAATGATTTCAAGATATATCAAAGAACAGCTAATAAATTTCAGAAATAATAAAGGTTTAAATGGTTGCCAAGCCAATTTGATACTATAATTGACCAATAACTGTCATTTACAATTTTTACAATTGACAGTCTTTGTTTTTATCACCAATTTTCTGTTAGTCTTGTCATTTTTTTGAAATTTTGTTGAATGAAACTTTGATAAATGAAGATCACTTTGCCAAAATAAAATTGCAATGTCACCGTGCTTATTTTCAAAATAAATGAACATTTATATCTGGCACATTGATAATTGATAAGGCTATGGTCAGTTCAAATGAATATCTTTGCTAAAATTGGAGAGCCTAGGGGGTCCTTTTATATCAGCGGTCAAAGGTCACTTTGTCCCCTCCCAATTGTCACCTAGTTTCAATGTTTGGTCTACTGTGGAATCTCAGTAGACAAGGTTAAAGACACGTCGATGCCATATTTTTGCAATATTTCCAAAGCCCCCTAGCTTACTCTCAGATATACAGTCTGAGGCTTATACTGAACATTGTGCATAGGGCATTCCAATGTTATTTTCAATATGTGAAACTGTTCATCATAATGTTACACAATATGCATGATTGCAACTGTTTTCAGCTCCCATATCCTCACACTTCTACACACATCACTCACTTACAAACACAGAACATTCCTGAGAGAACAATCTGACTTTTTATTACAAATATAATACTAATATATATCTCTCTACCAATATGTCTATACACATTACGTATGTATGGTTTCTAGCAGGTTACAAAAAAGTACATTACAGAGTGTCAAGAATTTGCAATCTCTTTCAACATACTGTTCTTCTATTATAGTTGATTTTTAAAACATTTCAAAATTTAGTTGACATGGTTAGTCAAGTATCTATGCCCTTTTATATGACAAACGATCATGCAAACTTGTTCACTATTACCTGAAAAAAATGAAAATGAACAATATTCTTATTACATATCTCATGTTAGACTATTAAAAAAGTTACAAACATTGTTTATGATGCGGTCAGACTTGGTAACTCTTACTGTACCACCACTATCTTCAGAAAATAAATCCCTTAAACTATTGAAACCATCTCTCTGATATGCTAAATGAAGATGTCGATAACACAAACCAGACCCCGCTACTTTCTGAGCCATAGATTTGCTAAGCACTTTGTTATCAACAAGACTAACTAGGGTAGTGTAGTTACACAACTGTTGATGTTTGTAGTGCTGGTGTTGAACTATCCAGTGTGATGTAAAACTGTTTTCTAACAATGTTGACAGTGATACATTACATGTTTCAATCAACCTCTGTAGCATGATAACATCAGCTGTGGCATTATGTGCATCATATATCTGGCCTACATAATCGTTAGCAAGACTCTCTTGTGAGTAAGAATTTCTACCTGGTAAAATAGATTTAAATAATGGTAAGCTATCCACAAAACCTGCCACAGTTGTGAGAAATTGGTCAAGTAAAGAGGTATCCTGTAAAGATTTAATTAAATAACGACAATCAAATGAACGACAATTATGACCAACTAAGATGGGATTATGAACATTCTTCAAAAATGCTAAGAACTTTGTCAGACAAGTCTCTTTTGGTACACACTGTACTGGTTGGCCCTTGTAGCACAGTTTTCCTCCTACAATCGTGAGGTGTGTCTTCTCTGATGCAATCTGAGATATGGGTTGCCTGGGTAGGATGTACTCCTCAAACTGGTGCTGATCATACCTTGCTGAAAGCTGGGTTATTTCAGCAGTTGAATCTGCAATTCAATGAACACCACATTAGTTCAGTAATAATTGCAGCACAGGTTTGATACGCGTGCTCTCCACTGAACTACATTGGAAGTAATTCTGGGTACATGATAGGGATATATGAAATGTAACATGTTACACATTCCTACATTTCAGTTGTTCAACTTAAATTATCAATAGGTTAAAATTCAATGTTGGGTGACATATTGCTTTAGTGTTTGAGTATTGGTTTTCGACTCTCAAGGTATATTGTGTGAGTGATGTTGTGCTTTGATGTCAAATAAAACATCTGAATTGTGAATTCAATTTTGTACCTACATGTAACAAACGGTTGTATAGTACACATAATTACTGAAACGCATTTTGTCAATCTGCGTATACAAAAAAAAACCCAGTAAAATTAATTAGGGTAGTCACTAACTGTACTCTAAACTTATCAATTTACCAACTCTATTTGGTTATACTTACATTTCAAATGGTACTTTTTCAGTGGCAATAGTCAATTCAACTTTGGCATCCCAACTTTGACTCAGTTTTTAGAAAGTCAGTTCAGTGAAATAAAACAATACATTAAATCAAGGGCAATATCACAATTCATTGCCCATCTTTGGACTAGCAGTCATAAGTATATATTAACAGTGATATTGATGATACACTCTCCTTACATTCAGGCATCATCAATATTACTGTCATGACCACTATCCCTTGGGCATGCCATAAATCATGATATTACCCTTGCTATCATGTGTTATCATATAACTGTAGTATGAATACTTTTTACTCATGCAGTTATACTTACATGCAGAAGTGGTTTCAATATCAAAGATAACTGGGGTATACTGTCCTAAATCAATTGGTACTTGTGTAGGTGGTTTTATTGGTTCAGGAATTTCTTCATTTTGGTATGATTCTGAAAGCCCAATATCTTGCTGGTATGTAACACCTTCTCTGACCTCTGTGGCAGCAATGCTTTTTGCCCTTTTCTCCTTGTGCTTCAACAAAATAGAGTTATATAAAATTAAGCTGGATGAAAAAGGGATGCATGTACATGCTAATGTGCAGGCAGAGATGTTTTTAAAAAAATCTTTAAATTAGATTTTGGGACTGTATACACATGCATGAAAGCGGTCTGTTGGTACAGGTATATAATTTCTGGGAATATCTCAAAAACAGTGTGAAGAAATGTTTCAAGAGCATATATAAACATGCCATCAGGATAGAATCAGACCTTTGACACACCTGTATACCTACAATAATGTATACAGTCATGTACACACTGGTACTGATACATGTAGAAAGACAGACTCTGTGACATGCCTGTATACACATCACTGTATCAGCAGTGTACCCTCAGCAATGTATACAGTCAATGTGCACACAGGTACTGATACATGTAGAAATACAGACCCTGTGACATGCCTGTATAAACAGGCATGTATGTGACCAAAACTCTGTTACAGCACAACCCTGACCATGCCAGGTTTGCAAACACAGAACTGTACCAAAGAAATGTCACAGGTTCTGCACATGACCTGTTTTTTGGGTGATTGTTTTAATTGATACATACCTTTATTCTTTGCAGCTTTCCTTCTTTTGTCCTTTTCTTTTCTGTGACTTTCTTTGTCTTCCTATCAAGCATACTACCATAAATTTCACAACTTCTACTGGGTGACAGCATATTCTCTTTGTGGACCTGAAAAAGAGCACATTGTTGTTAATAAACAATTTGTAACTTCAAAACCATTATTGAAATAAAAAAGAGGCAGGACATTGGTAGAGATTTGAGTAATTCATCGCTAATGAGAGGCAAATTTCTATAAATATACATCAGATTATACCATTGATTCTGTAGAAAATGGATTTATCAATACAGTGTATGCAATATATGTTGCGATGTCATAACCCCCCCCCCCCCCTACTGTACAAGTATTTATAGGAACATGGAAAGAGATTGTTTAACTGAGAATAGATTAGATAGATTAGATGTAAAGAGCTATACCATAAAATGAATATGAACTTTGGTCATGTTGATCATAATAACAATAATAATCAACTTTATTTAGACTTGATACCTCAAAGGTAAAAGCCTTTTTTGATATCCTGTATAATGATGCTGCTACAACCCTGACTGACATTACAAACCTGACTAACATATGTATGCCCTAAGTTCTTCTGTGCCACAGCAGCAGCAACCCGGTAATTGAAGCTGGTAGAACCACTGTAGTGCTTTGCCTTTGGTGCCTTTGACGCAATGACCATATTCATACTTTCATTCCCTTGGGATGACCCTATCCTCGCTAGTTCCTTTGCAGTGGCTAAGTAGGTATTCATGACTTTCTCTAGGTCTTCTCTGAGGTCACTACCACTCAAATCCTTACCATATGGAAGACTTTTATGTTTGTAGCTATTTGGATCTGTTGGATATCTACACCATTTCCTATCACACTTCATGTGGTCTCCAAAGGAATGAGGCATTATTGCCTGGAGATTCTTTTTCAACCCCTCTGGGTTGCCATGATTTTGAGTCACAGCATAGTTAAAACATTTCTGAAGGTAGTTAATGACTTTTGTTGACAACTGACAATATCCTTTTTGTTCTTTCAGTTTATAGAGTTTGTTAGCAAATCCCTTCTTGGTATGGTTATTGTCTTTATTTTTCACTATATCTGGCCTGACTTCAGCATGCAATTTAGCTATTGTAGTGGAGTCGTCATCCATTGTTACACTGTCTATTTTCACTACTTCTTCTACTTCTTTAACAGTTTCAACAGCTATACTAGCTTCCATTGCCTTCGCACTTCCTGACCAGTTTCTATGACAATTATGCTGTCTGACTTTCGCTCCATCCCTTGCTGACTCACAGACTCTACATTGCTTACACCTTGTGCTATACGCTAACACTTTGCCTGTTTCCCTGCCTAAGAGTGTTCCATGACCTTTAGAGATACATAAACACATGTACAATGATTTTGGAAGGTAAGTATTGGTAGCAGTGTTGCAAATAAAGTTGGTTTTATGATGAAGATAATTTAATGTCCCATGTAGCCAGATTTTGTATCCTTTATGAGAATAAACTCATCCTAACAATAGCAAAGTAATTGTCAAATTGAAAGGTACAATTGACTGACATATTATTTTGTACATTTCTAATCTAAATGTACACGCACATATGAAATACTCACCGGATAAACTTTTATAATCTCGTCCACTGCCTCTCTTTTGCCATCCCCCATCGTATGATACATCAATCCTAAGAAAGAGAGAAGTAAATATGGTGACATATTACAACCAAGCAAATAAGTGGGCAAAATGTTTTACTTTATCTAGCCATAATCGACTCCACTGTATTCAAAATCTGAGAACAGTTTAAACCTACTGATATCATACGTGTATTTATACAATTGTATTATACATTGTACTTTGACAATAAGGCTCACTGTGACAATTGAAAAGATGATTACATTAATTTTTTAAAAAGTGAACTTTCTATTACTTAATATTGCTCATTTATGATATGAACTATGAAGTATTTTTTTACTGCTACATTGTATGTCAGCTTGATCAGTTTGGTTGGTTCATGCGTGTATGTGTTTGTGTTTGTGACATTTCAATAACATACCTTGGTTTCTTTGAGGACATCACTTCATCTCTAAGAGCTTGCTGGCAGGATCTTTTTGCTACATGGGTAATAGCTTCCCCAGCTAATTTCTCTTTACGTTTCAGTGTTCGGTTGTGCATTGTTGGTAGTGACATGGAAGAAAACATGGTATTGACATGTGTTTCACCAATACCTGCATTGATCATACCTTGGGGTGATAAAAAGGAGAATACTTACAATCTATATATACACTTGAGAACAAGTAGTTACTTCACTAAAATGAACTTTATTTTTAAATTTGATCAAGCTTTATGTATCAAACTGAAACGGTATTATTTTGTGATTGGAAGTCTATATTTAAATCACAAAGGGTATATTATTATACAATTACAGATATTCCAAGCATATATACAAGAAATATATCAACATAGTCCCAATTAGTCAGAGAGACAACTAAATACAAGTATGTGAAATAGTAACCAAAATAATAGCATTAGACAGTACATCATGTAGGTGGAAAGAATGTGATTCATTTCCTAATCTGTAACTAGTATTTACCCGAAAATAGAGATCAGATCTCTATGACATACATATTCACCATTACAACGATTGTAGTTACATCTTATTTTCATCAAAATCAACGATGTCACATACCTGTTGCTATTTTAGTGTTGATATCGAAGGCTGCCATTCCACGCTTCTGTCCGACATTTCGATGGGTTTTGTTTGTGTACACGTTATTATTGGCACCGCAGTTGTGACATTCAACATGTAAAACACTGCCTCCCCCGTACTTAGTTTCGCCAGTACACTTGATGAGACGAAGATGGTTACGACATACTTTACACGAATCTAACTCTTGAGCAAGTACTCCAAGATTGACGACTCTTACACCTTCATTCCAAGGGACATCCTTGGTGGTCGTTGTTGTCAGCTTGTCTTTATCAGCATTCGTAACATTAGTTGAACTTGCAATCGAGTCCGGATCCAACGGACGGTTTGGATAGTCCCCACTTACTGATTGTACACGCCACCTTTTCACTGTTGCTTCTTTTACCTTTAGACGACGTGACAATTCACTCCGTTTCAAAAATTTGCCACTACCGGATTTTAACATCTTAGGTACCGTCGATTGATCGTCTGCAGAACTAAAAAATGGCCGACGCACACGTATATTTTCGTCAGTCTAGGGGGTTTTATTGCGCACAAACGTATGCGCGACGGAATTCGGCGTACTTAACCTTAAATAGACTATTGCTCGCGTAGTGATATGGGTGATATTGATATTGATTCACATCTTTCAGTGTTGTGCGCTCAAGATGACACAATCACTACAGTGAATCACACAGGCTTATTTGTTGCAGACATTTGAATAAATATAATTACAAACGAGCTGTGGGGACAGTCGAGGTCCTACAAATAATGCCATGTCCGCAAGAATGCAAGATTTGAAGGCTTTGATATACATATATATAGGCATTCACTAGTAGAAAAAATAGTACAGATTACGACATTTTCCGTACTATAGTTCAGATTGAGTTCAATTCTGTACTTTTATGCTGATGAGGTGGACGTTTCTGTACTTTCCCATTAGCGCCTGTCTAATCGGATTATACTCGATCTGAAAAATAGTTCAGATTGCGAGTCGGAAGTGATTTGAATACATTTGCATTTAGTTCAGAATATATTCATGAGTTCACCCCCATAACCGGGCAGTAAACAAATGAATATTCAAATCTATCTCGCCTGCATGTGATTCAAGGCGTGTACACTAATTGTTTGACCCACAGAAAACTAACAGTAACACTATTTAGTTAGTTAGTTGTCTGTGTTTGACCACATGAAGGCGGAGGGGGAGGGTGCAAAAGAAAAGGGTTACACACATGTACAGTGTATGATATGATGAGAGCTACATTTAATGTACATGTACATACGAACTGACATGTATACGTACATGTACAACTACGCTAGCATGTAAACGTTAGCAAAAACTCTTACTACTACCTCAGACCACTAAAATACTAGAGTGGTCTGAGCTACTACTACTTGCATAAAGTATTTACAAGCATTTCCATGTAGGTCAATGAAATATCACCTATGTGGGTTATACTTCAATAGTCGGTCAAACAGCGTAAAGGTCTACATTCTACAATGATAAATACATTCGATGTTAGTCAAAGAGGACAACAATGACAGACATGATTGTTCAACTCGGTGCGATCTAAGATGAATTCACGGTGTATATTTGGTTACGTCGCCTTTGAATTGATGATGATGACGACTCGTCCGACCTAGACTGTTCTGGTCCAGTTTCAAGTGAAAGTCAGAATTATCACGGTGCCATTGATTATACTAACTGTGATGAAACTCGCCCACTCTAGTCTCTGACTTCATTAGCCCCAAAATGCAAGAACTTAATAATGGTATTGTAAATCGAAGTTCATGCATGCTCTGACTGTCGCCTGTTTTTTGTTTTCTTACATTTTATACAATTTTGAATTGTTAGCTTTGTATTTCCTGCATTAATGTTGAAAACTGGTCTTTTTACTGTGCGTCTTCAATGCGCAGGTAAAATAGTGTGTTAATCTAGCATCGTGAGTACGCGCTCGCTTATGGTTTTGCATACCTTGGACTGTCTGTCATTCAGTATTGTTTTAGCCTATTTATTTCTAAAGAAAAATGGTCTGTAAAGGGACTGCTTTAGTTGTCACAGTGCCTTTGTGGATTTATAAATCGATTTATGACAAGTGAGTCTACCTATTTTTTTTCCGACCCACTCAGTCAAGGAGTGCGATACACCAATCACCGTGTATTTAGCTTTGTATACAGTGTATGGATAATAGCAAGTTTCGGGACTGAAAAATCATAAATTGTTTGTTAGACTTATTTTTTATTCAATGTAATCTGGGTTGATTGGGAATTTTCAGATATCAGGATTTAAACCTCGGATTTCAACTCAGAAAGGCTATATTTTTTGCCTCAGTCTGAATTATATTAGTAGAACTCTCACCAACGTTCCCAATGTGAAGTGATCTGAAAGTTGGTGAGAGGTCCTCACGTTGGATTGCAGCACTGCATGTTCTTGCCGAGAAGATAAAGAGGTGTAGTAATTATGGTTTAAAACTGACTTTTACAAACGCCAGTCGTGTAGGGTCTATGATTTTTTATGTTGTGGATGAATGCGGCACTTTGATCTGAACCTCAGACCACTATAATAGGAACAGACTAGAATCGCTTTTTGTTTTAGGTGTGAATGGGGCTCTAAACCCATCTTCTCTGTCGTGCATGGTTACCCTTCAAACCTGCTTCAAGCCGAACGTTGTGCAAAACGATACTTCGTGTCTTTACGGGTTTTTTTTGCAATTGTGTTTTAGTGGCCTGAGTCTGAACAAGTGTTCATACAGTACAGCAAAGTCCCACCAACAAAATCCATAGCAATAGATGCAGGAAAACCTCAGTATGGTGTTAATAATGGTGTTAATTCTAAAACTTTTGAAAGCAAGAACATATGTTTGTGCAACTTTTGTATTAAAAGCATACCATTCCAATTCAAGGACAACGATTTTGTTCAGAAATGGTGGTAGGACTATAATCCTTCCTACCTCCTTCCTTCCTACCTCCATAGTTCAAAACCGCTGATCGTAACTGCATGGTACAGCGCATCTACATTTATTTCTGAGTTACGGAGGGCATTATTTGATAAGTACTCCATTCGTCCCTGTATTAGATCTTGTATAGTCATAATATTACAAAGATATGTGATTGTTGTGATCATTTCATTTGCTCATTATGTATTCAAGTGTAGTCAAATTTTCTTAGGTGTATGAGCAACTTTACTTCACCAATAAATTCTACTTTCTCACGAGTATTGTAAAATAACATGGCTATAATATGATACTACACAGCACGTTTTAGACGTATTTGCATATCAATGTCATCTTCAAATTTTCTTGAAGAATTCTTCATCCAGATACTCTAACATACCTGCACACCAAATGTCAGCCCATTCAATCGATTAGTTTTGCGGCTGTCATTCATTTTTACTTTGAATTCTTTTATTTACAAAACAAATGACAGTTTTTGACCCCAAAAATGACCAAAAACAGAAAATTGAAAATATCTTGCTGTCATAAACAAATATGAATAGACTTCTCGATAAAATTCCATTTACTCATTGGGAACATCGAACGTACAATGTCAAAAAGTCGCACTGGCGCAAAGTATCATGGGAAAACTTTCTTTGGCACACCTCACTTAGGAAATATAGCCGCAACAAAAAAGTTAATACTGGGATCATGTCTTTTTAAATTTAGCCTTTACCTTATAGAATAGAAGTATCAAAAGTGTATGCACTAACAAGTATCTGTGGTTTGTGCAAACATGCCAAATCGCTGATGATTGTTAAACAACAAAACTTTGCATACCATTGTCATTAATAATTCTACGTTTTACTTCTGAATCAGTTCTAAACACTTTCGATTGAAATGATCGTCAACGATACGCTGATTTGTAGTTGAGGGTAATTAAAAATATTTTACAATGACGATTTCGACCATTAGCCGATGGAGGTGACCCCAACCAAACCTGTCACAAGATGTAAACTTGCACACTTTTTTGTGTCAATATGTCTGTTCTGGTCAGTCTGTTTTGGGAATTTATGGTACATTCACTGTCGCAGTTTTCAGCCAGGGTCACGTTATTCGACGATTACTATTTGGATAAACACTGCAAAAAAGTAACACCCGTCATTGTTGCTTAGACATTTTCCTAGGGTCTTTTTCAACATGATTTATAGTAAGAAGTAACTTTGTTGATGGTGTAGTCACTGAATTTATAACCCTACATCGATGACTTAGTAATTGAACACGCAAATGAATTATCATGAACACTGATCTACTACCGATCCGACCCTGGGATTCGATCACAATTCATGGCGTCGCTTGCCAGTCTATGTCTTGGTCACGCAAACGTGAACACTCTGATATCTGAAACACTTCTTTGCTCCAGATACGCACCTTTTTTTCATGGAAAATGCCATATAGTTTGAAGTAAGCTGGGAGAAAATATTAATGAGATATTTGTAGATTTAAATAAGAGTGAAATGATAGTCAAGTGATTTTGAACCATCTCCGTGTATTTTGCTTTAGCGAAAACACTGACAACTACTAGTATGTGATCGCCGATATTAGTTCTCGCAAAACCAATATACCACAACATTAGTGTTGAATCTTTTGTACGAATGCCTGAGCATGACAAAATATCCGAAGAAAACAGCGAGGGTTGTTGGCTGAGCCGGTATCCGAAAATCAAATAAAGTCTGTTTGAAAACTGCGACTGTGAGTGTATAGTTGATGATTCAAGGACGGTTGCCTATTAAAGACACATCGGTTTGTTCATGGAGGTAGAAAAGACGTGTTCCTACCTCCATGGTTTGTTCAAAAATGGAGGTAGGCTACCTCGAATATTCAAAGTTATCAGTTTTGAATCTGTGTTGCTATTGTTGACCATTACTCACATACCAGTCCCTCACCCTCTTAGAAGTACAACTGCGAAACTTCAAAGATTATCTACAAGGTTGTGAACTTTGTAGCAAGCAAGGTGGGGGTTATAGGAAGGTGTCATCTCTTTGACACTTACAATGTGGTGATTGTTAACTGCCCTCACTTCGTTTTATTTTGTCATTTTTTTAGCTTTAAGTTGACGACATACCACCTTCCATGCAAAGATTCTGTTTTTAACAAAACCAATAGGCAGAGGTATTATTTGTAATTTTGTATCGCGTTTAACTTTCAGCGATACCAATTTTACTGAAGTTCAAATTGGTCATTAGCTGAAATTTTCACACAGCAATCTATTTAAATCCTACCGGCATAAGTATTACAGTGTTGTTGTGTTAGTTGTCTGTGGTTTTTGCGTAGTAGAAAGTAACAGCACTACGTCCTCTTTGTCCTACATTATCGGCCTGCAAAAGGCATTTCAAGTTCAATTATTTCAACTTCTTCTTTGTATAGTGGGTAATGTCAATCAAGGTACGGGTTTATTGATTTCTGTTCATTTCTTGCCACCTGCGAAGGGGTCACGTGAGAATCACTTTTGACAATGCACATTGCTTGTCCTTACGCCAGGGGACAGTCTTAGTGGTAGAAAAGCAGTAGAGTATGACAGTTAATACAATTAATACCATATACAGTTAATTTGTAGGTGAGGTTGCGACCAAATAGGGAAAAATGTCAGTCATTACCAGTGAATGGCTCACACCTAAACGACTACAAACGTTTGTCGAGACTTAAGCTTACTGATAAACAGCTAGCTACTCAATGACAACCTAATATAC
This sequence comes from Glandiceps talaboti, assembly GCF_964340395.1. Lineage (NCBI taxonomy): Eukaryota > Metazoa > Hemichordata > Enteropneusta > Spengelidae > Glandiceps > Glandiceps talaboti. Next base: position 17,963,706 of record NC_135559.1, read on the forward strand.
TGCCAAAAACATTCGGCCTTATCAATGGCGACGTACTGACTGCTCGAACTTCTGGACTTACTCAAGGCTTCGCCCGGTCGTCAAATTGCAAAGAACAATGAAGAACAGCTGAACACCTTCCTGTGGTCATCTGTTCCTTTCCGTACCGACTCTCAATTGTTTTGCTGTGTTTACTTGTATATCTTTAATAACAATAGTTTTTAAACTAACACCAATGTTCTTCCACTTTCTTTGCTTTCAAAATCAGTCACTTACTGTTGTAGCTTAACTTGCCAGTCAAAGACAGCCATCCTCAACTGGACACACAACATGACAACAAAGATATACCAGAAAATCATGACGTTTTGAATCATATCATTCGGCCCCCAACCCTGTTTTTGACAATTAAAAAATGCTCTACTACCCATCACAGCCAGTATCAATCAGACTTTTTACATATATTATATTCCACCCTAACTTAACCCATATGACCGCCCCATTTATAACTCGTATGTCCGGACATGAACATGATTGGCTTTTCGCTGACCAAGGGGTATGAGACCATATGTGGAAGTGGGGGATAAGCTTATCAAATATGACCGTAGTTCCATGTAAATTAAAACTTGTAGTTATGCTTATAGTCGTTACGTTTTCAGTTTATTGTGGTACCCGCTTGATGCTTTCTCTGAAGATGCCGACGGGATCAGTCTAAAATTCAGTTCTGGTGTATAAACTACAATGTATCACACATATCATGACTCTCACTATCCAATCCATCGGCTATACACTGGAGAACACAAGGACTATACTGACTGTTTTCTATCCAGCACGAAATAAATTGAGAATACGTGGAACTTATATGTACATGAACAGTAGCTCCGACAACTCTGACAAGTCTCTATATACCCCACCAGGCCTCTTTGCTGGAGTTCGCGGAGCGTGTGTTGTCAGTGCTAATCTCGTCTAGTTCCTATCACCGTGTTCCTAAACAGTATCGTTACCATTTACACCTCCACTCACTAAACTTGGTTTAGTCATAGAAAATAGAGAGGACCCTCTCTATTGTCTATAGTTTAGTTAGATACCAATTGGCATCTGGACTAGAGCTAATCACGAGTCCATCACAACGTGCATGCATCATTTTCTGATGTCCGCATTTTGGACATTGAAGTAAATGATTTTACATTTCTGAGTCTCATTCTGTATTTTTCCACTGTTCTATATGTGGTAGCTACTACTTTTGGCACAATTAAAAAAAAAAGATGTTACGAAGACGAAAAAAAATATAATCGAGATGCACGATAAACATTTTTGGAAAAAAAGTCACATAAATGACTGCAGTATCGATATTTTTAATTGGCATGATTGAAGACTTTAAAAAATGAATGATGATAAAAGTGAGATTTTGCCTCAGTGATGGTTTTTCTATACAAGCGATAACATCACGATACCGGGTACTTCACAAACATTATCTCACTGACTTCAAAACCATAGTGACTAAATCGTTTCATACAATTAGACGGCATGATGTTTTTTACGTCTCGCACAAGCATATACAATGGTACACTTTACCAAATTGTAATAGACCATGTAAATATTACATTGACCGATGCAGATCTTGCTCGCGCAGGTTGGGTAGATTTATATGCTACGTTATGCCTTAGGCCTAAAAAATAACTGTTTGGTTTCTGTTACCCGACCCACCTAGTTTTTCACTGCCGACCCTTAACTTTTTTTACGTGTTCTTGAAAAACTAACAAAATCGCAACAATTGTGAAGTCTCACGAGACATAGTGGATGCAGAAACTGACATCAACTTAAAAAGACAATATAAAACTGTTCCTCCAATCTGTAATGGTTGTACATCTAATGGAAAGAAGCCAATAACACAGAGATCATTTGGAAAAATGGAAAACCAGAATTAGACACTCGCACATGAATAAAAATAAATCTACCTACCCCACCTATTTATTTATTTTGCCTAATCGGAACAACACATTTTTTTTAACAGGCCTATTTCCTAACTCAAGCTTAAATTATTGGACCCTTGTGAACCAAAAATGTGCGAAAATACAACGCCAAAATAGTAACGCTTTGCACGGTTTTCACACTGAGCAATACGATTAGATCATAGACAGTGAAGTTCTCCAGTGTCTCTGGTTAGACCGACAACAATGAAACCGTTAGCGGGATCTCAGAGTCATACTCATTCACATACAATTTTTTATGGCTGTTCACGTTGGTTAGCAACATCTCTGTCTTTGAGTTTGAATGAAATCGCTGCCATTCCCTACAGGAAACTGTTCTATGGAATTACATGCCAGGAGCGCTTTCAATATCATAGAATGTTTTGTTGATCTTTTTTTTTTTTTTTTTTTTTTTTTTTTTTTGGGGGGGGGGGGGGTTCGACAACTTTTACCAAGACAACCATTATATTAATCATTATAGTAACTACCTAGCATGGCTAATAGCCATACTGAGGTAGAACTGTAGATTGCTAAAATGTTATGGGTTGCTGGTTGTACACAACCTCAGCATATGCCACTTGACTTTCAGGCATTAATAGGTGGCAGAAATAGTCCGCACCAGGGCCGCTCTGTAGTCCGCATAAAAGGGTGACTAAGCCCAGACAATATTGTCCAGACCAGATTTGGAGGTGTGGACGCATTTAAAGCTGACTCGGTTCTAAATCTTGGTGCATATTCATGAGGTCGACACCTAGAAAATGAACCATTTGTACATTTCTTTTGTCTTTTGTTAGTTAATTTATGCGGGTAAACTGTGTCCTCACTAACATTTTCCACTAAAAGTTTCAAAATTGTCTTGTTTTTTGAAGGACTACTATAATAATATTTCACCGCCCTTGCTTTATTGTCATATCAGGAAAGTCAAGAACTTGACAAAAGCTATTCAAAACAAAGTAATCAAAGTTGCAAAACCAAAATGGTGCCGTGGAGAGTTGTGTCTGGTCATGTTCTGATCATGGAAGTATAACCCACGGTCTGATCTAGTAGCAGTATATCAACGACGAATCTACATTACAAACAAACAAACAAACAAACAAACAAACAAACACACACACACACACACACACACACACACATGGTGATATTAAAAAGCACGCAACACAAAGGTTGGTTCACATCCCTCGCATCAGTACCGGTACCCATTCTACTGAGTTATAAATATAAATCACATTCTCAGCTACAACATTGAACTTGTATGATACAAAAATCTTCAGAATGTGCGGGCCATATTTTCACTATCGGCATTGGCAGTCACCATCACTGCCTTAAAAAAAATTAATACAGATAAATAACGCTATTCAAATATTTCCCTCTATGCCTCCCATATACCGATAGTAAATCTTCAAACATCCATACAGACATGCGGACTTTGCTCCCTACTAGATACATCCATGTTTTACGTTACTTTCGTATTGCAAATTTAGCTGATGATGTCATGTGAAAGCCACGTGGTCTAAAAACCTGAATCTCCGTACATACATTTCGATATGAAATTATTTATCCGTGATGTTTAGAATTTTGGTCGGTTAATATAGTTTCAATGACCAAGTGTGACCCCCACTGATGTCTAAAGTACTAATATCAGTACCTGACCGGCCATGGCCATGGCCTTGTTTTTGTTTTTGATTTTCTTGATTCAATATTCAAATCTACGTAATGTCTGGTTTGTTAGGCCATAAATTCCAAGCATATTTACCATGATATCACAAATATAGACCAGTTACAGAAAGTAATAAGTGTCAGCAAAATACTGTAATATCGACACTGTTTCACGGATTTTAGGGACGCTGGTGCTTGGATTATTTTACGGTTGACATTACCTAGCCAGTAATATAAGGAGTAGTACATGGGTATTTTATCCCTGGACTCTGTTTATATCGAAATGGAATAAGCTGAAACAGTTCTTCTTTGAGCAGGAAATATGTTGTGATTATGGATATTATATATATATATAATTGCCAACACATCGGCAACGAGAGTAATGACATTGACTATACGTAATATGTAAAGATGTAGTGTAAAATTGGAATACGGTCGTCAGGAACTAGATTAGGGTAGGGGGAGGCTCAGGAGAAAAATTGTTGTCACGGGAAAAAAACGAATTGGGACGTGCGTGAAAATTCGGATTGTCTGAAAGGGGCCCGGAGTCACGTACAAATATTTTGCTCATGAGTTGAACCAAATTTAACTCCAGGAGCAGACGTTTAACAAGCGTATTTTTAAAAGGGTGACTGGCAGAGAATGTGTGTCTCTTGAAGGGTAGACAATATACTCGCGATAGACTATGGGTTTCAGGCCACTGTGTCAGACGTGGTCTTGGAGGAGTCAGTACAATTCCTCCAAGAGTGGTAAGAGGCCAAGCCTGAAATAGACGGGTTTGCAAGTAGAAGTTTACATGCCTTGTCTGTGGTTTACATTGTGCACGCAAAACATCTCACAAAACCGACCATAACTAAAGCGGCATATCAGTAAATATGAAAAACGTGATCTTGGTAATTTGGATACCAAGTCTGAAAATATTCTCTGGGAAAATAAGTTAAAATGAACATCGAGATAGCTGCCTATTTCCCATTGTTTATAAATCGTCAAGAGGTTAAGCTATCCACTCAGATGAACCACTCTTTGTCACTTTATAATCTGGCATTATACATGGGATAATTTCCAAAATGTACATGTTTTATCGTTTCATTTTGGACTTTATAGAAGTTGATGACTAAAATTACCTTACCCTCGATGAAAGTTATGAATGCGACTAGGTTTTACCATAGACAGGGTGGAGGGTCTATGGTTTTACCTACTAGAATTAGTTGCGACAAGATTGTAAATGCACATGGGCGAGTTTTGCCAGATTGCTTTATTTCAAGTTATTTGAAAATTGTGAATGGCGGACTTGGCCGTGGTCCATAGAATTGTCGAGTACTACCGTGGTGGCACTAGTCGTTCCTCACTGGAACGGCAAGTGCCACCTTCCGGCGATATTTATTGTCTTTGAACCTTTCTCAACAAATAAATCACACATAACTCCCCAAACGCTTCCATTCTAGAAATCCGGTGCCGACCCTAAACCTTTTTAATAAAGAAGAAAAATCAGTAAAATCGAGAAAATTGTGAGTGAAGTCTTGCCAGAAATGGTCATCAACTTAAAAAAGACAATAAAAAAAAACCGCGGTTCTTCCAATCTGGAATGCAGAGCAGATGTCTTTGAAATAGAATTATTTAGTTTGGTTTAAAATTTAGTTGAAGTGGGCACAAAACTTGATTTGGTTCTGACTGTTCTGAATTTAGGGACACGAAATCGTCTCCCTGATGGCAGGAGTTCAAAGTGTTGGGACATAATGTGGCCTTTGTCATTTACCATTTCCCCAGCTTTGTTTTGTACACGAGATGTAAACATTTCATTCAAATTAGTCTACTTTTCACTCAATACTTTACTAAACACATTTACAATTTTGTTCAAGACACTCTTGTAGCTAGTCCCTAGACTACCAAACCAGCACAAAAAAGAAAATGTTAAACCGACTCAAAACTCCGATAGAATGTCTGTAATACCTTGGCATTTACAAAATTTTAGGCCCCTCAATTGTTGTAGACAGTAAACTCTAGATTGACATTTCTTGTTAATGAAATCTGTGTTGGCCTTAACATTTGATTTATTATCCAAGACTGTTCCTATATATAAATATATATATATATATATATATATATATATATATATATATATATATATATATATATATATATATATATATATCAACATCTCCTGACGAGTGATTTACTCACGAAACAGGCTTGTAGAGACGAAAAACCCGACTTGATTTTCTTCTACCCTCAACATATACTCCGCTCTGCGTGCAGACGTATCGAGCACTGTACTACGGACAAATCTTACCACTGACTTCCTATATATATATATATATATATATATATATATATATATATATATATATATATATATATATATATATATATATATATATATATATATATATATATATATTTAGTCACCTGTTCAACTTTAACATTGTCAATAAAAAGGTCGGGCACTACTTTAGGGTTCTTCCTAAAGTCGACCTTTCGTCCAAGTAGTTTTCTTTACACCAAGTAACAAACCTATCAACTTCATCGAAATAAGTACGGTCAGAATTTGACAGGTCAACTAATGCAGAGTTATCAGAATATTTGATAAGTGGATTTGTATCGGTACCTGATGAGCAGTCATTTGTGTAAAGTGTAAATAGTTTGTGTGAGAGTATCGTGCTCTGTGAGGCACCCCTAAATGTTGAATGGAAGGCTGAACTTAATTTTTGGTAGCGAACAAACTGGGAAAGGTTGACAAGAAAATCCATTATCCAGAGGATGAGTTTGGGGTTAACGTTTAAATAACTAAGTTTATGAGCCATCATGTTTGGTTGACTTCTGTTAACGACTGATGAAAAATCAATAACCAATAGTCTTACAAATGAACTTGGTTTTTCAAGATGTGTATACGCATCGTGAAGTAATGTGAGAGTTGCATTATCAGTACCTCTATTACTTTAATATGTAAATTGGTATGGGTCAAGGTGTGAATGTTTTTGTGGGTTTTGACAAAGTAAAATACGCTCGAAGCATTTCATCACAATGGCAGTCAGTGCTACAGGACGATGCCTTGGAAGTTTTTAGGGACCGGACAGATGGTAGATGTTTTCCAAATGGTTGATATCGTATGATCATTGTACGACCAATTGAACAATCTACTGGAAACACTAGCTAACTGCGATGCATAGACATTCAGTAACCTACCACATATGTTATCAGGACCCATAGCTTTCCTTATATTTAGTTTCTTAAAAATAGACAACTCGTTTATCACTGATTTCAAATTAACTCTTCTTTTCTTCTTATTTACTCTCAAGATCTAACCCGATGTTATCTATTTCCTTTCCAAAATCGTGAATATCAAAGCGACAGTACATTACAACTTCGCCTCGCCACCACCCTGTGTTGCTTGGCAAGGTGGTAAATAAAACAAGTTTGCCTTTGGGATTATATTAACTGGGATTGTCGACACTGAATAATCCGGTCAATCATGGCACTGCGCTCATTGTATGTCACGGCGTACAGGTGTTACGATCCAAAATATCGTATTTCGGAATTATGGGAATAAATTCTACTTTTCGGCATTGTAGGCCATAGGTCAGAAATAGACTGGCGATGACGAAGCTGGGCAAACATGATGTAACTGAAATTCACATGATTGGTTAGAGAAAAGTATATAATAACTTTTATGATGGCATGATCTTAGGGTGTGACTTGCTATTTATATAGTCGTTGTGTAAATTCCATTGTATTCGAAGTATACTTAAGATGAGAATAAAACATCCAGAATGGAGAGAGGAGAGGAGAGAAGCTCTCGGTTAGGTGATTCTGGCAAGCCGAAATATCTTCTCAGTCGTGACTAATTCCCGACTTGGACCTGAACGATCCCGTACGAGAGTATGAGAGTGTGAGTGCTAGAGTATAACGTCTGAACTATCCATACTTATACCGTTCATGGAATTGGATAGGGTTTCACAGGTATTGAGAAACCATTCCGATATATACTTAACTCCCATGGATGAATTTAGTAATTATGTGGATAGTACCTTGGTTAAGGGTGATTCTTGGTTTGATTGGTTCGATATTCCAGGATATGTTAGTGTCATCTTCAACGTTATAACCATTTCAGCTGTGATATACTTATTTTTTTAGGGTTAGACAGCTTTCTATAACTCTAGCGATTTTGAGTGCCAGTCCTATACGTGCACAAAATATACCGTGGGATTCAGTTGGCTCCGTGTTGACGACAGAAGCCGGCACTGTTGTTAGCGGCGGAACCGGCGAGATCCTACTTAATGCTATTGCGGTAGTTGGACTGGGACTTATTGTCGTATTGTGTTATAAGTGTAGCTTTAAATGTTTTAGATTTTGGAAGAAATGTTTTTGTCCAGTTAAAGTACCTATAGACGCAAAACTTTTGTTCTTGACTAATTCTAAGGGGTGTCAAACTGACTTTGGTACACGGGCTGATAGCGATTGTTTAGATATGCGCGAAATTATTATAGAGCCGCTCTGCGAAGATAGTTTGCTTGCTATGAATACAAGTAGCAGCGTGGTGGTAGCCGATGTTCATTCAGACATCCCCGACACGCCCCTTATTCGCCCTGCTATTGTTGCTAGTGTTGCGGCCTCCCCTGAAGACGATACTCCCTCATGGTCATTATTTTAGGTCTTGCTTCGCTGACATTGAATTTTGGATTTCATTTTGAATTTTGACTACGATTTTTGACTACGGACTTGACTTGCATTCTAATTGCAGGAATGCTATAATTTACTGTACTTTTGTAGAACAATCCGTTGCATATATGATTTACAATTATTTTCATTTGATTGTGTATTTACTTTTATTTTACGGGTATTGAATGCATGTTTTTGAGACGAACATTTGGACTTTTATCATGTTTTACGACTTATGCTGTCGTCTTTTCGGATTTTTTTGTTCGTGACATTTTATTCTCTTGATATTTTTTTCATATATTTACAGGACTGATCACTACTGTCAATTACTAGCCATTACTATATTCCATATTCAATATTTATATTTGACTACATCAAGTGCTATGTTTACTTTCATGTTTATTCAAGATATATATCAAGGTTACTATGCTATTTTAATCGCTTATTTGATTTCATAATTGGTTTACATTGTAATTTATTCTATGTATACATGTACTTATCTCATATATATTTATATACTCTGTATTTAACATTCCTTGAGACGATTTTACCTGATTACCGATTACATATTGTATCTATGCGACGGTGTTACTTAGTTGTTATAAAAAGAAAAACACAAAAACAAATTTACAAGAAAGCTTTGGCTATGCCACTCGTCATGTTTCTCCAGTTCTCAAGTCGCGGGTCGCTCCTTTAGGAAAACGGGGGGTGGTGTTACGATCCAAAATATCGTATTTCGGAATTATGGGAATAAATTCTACTTTTCGGCATTGTAGGCCATAGGTCAGAAATAGACTGGCGATGACGAAGCTGGGCAAACATGATGTAACTGAAATTCACATGATTGGTTAGAGAAAAGTATATAATAACTTTTATGATGGCATGATCTTAGGGTGTGACTTGCTATTTATATAGTCGTTGTGTAAATTCCATTGTATTCGAAGTATACTTAAGATGAGAATAAAACATCCAGAATGGAGAGAGGAGAGGAGAGAAGCTCTCGGTTAGGTGATTCTGGCAAGCCGAAATATCTTCTCAGTCGTGACTAATTCCCGACTTGGACCTGAACGATCCCGTACGAGAGTATGAGAGTGTGAGTGCTAGAGTGTAACGTCTGAACTATCCATACTTATACCGTTCAACTCTACGACACCCAACACAAGTATAAACGACGTTCATACTTCTATGACCATAGTTTCTGCGACCTGTCATTTGTTTGACCATAGACACTCCACCTTTGTGGAGGGTCCATGGTTTGATGGGATGCGTTAATTCTGGCAAACTTGTTTGGCAAATCGATCTGACGCAATATAGCTTGTGACCGTGGCATGCATAGCTTGGGTCAAAATCTATAACACCATTAAAGTATAAATAATGTTTAAACTTCCACGATAACACACACCTTTGAGAAATTATACTGACAGTATAATTACTCCAAGCACAGACTATTCTCGTGTCAAACCCCGTCACGAACTTGTTTTTCCTTGAAGAGTATATCTCGTGAGACCTATGGAAATTATCAAAATCTATATTGTAGTTGAAAAGAGCAAGAATGAAAAGAGGGGAAATTTAAGGGACATCATTTCTATATACACGTGTATTGTGCAAAGAACCCGATATCTTTGACCGCGTTGCCGTCAACCGAGCAATGGTAATATATATATATATATATATATATATATATATATATATATATATATATATATATATATATATATATATATATAAGAGGTAAGTCATAAACTGAAGGAAAAGTGCTCAATACTGAGAAGTAGAGCTGTATTTACACAAAGTACACAAGTTATGGTACGGAGGCCGTTACGATCTTCAGACGACTAAATAACGGAAATTCAAGTGATAGAATTCGAACTCACAGAAGAACTGGTACCCGGATGTGATGCGCGTTGTTGAGTGACATGGTGGAATGATAGAATGTATTTGTTTTCGTGGACGATTTAGTGGACGATCTAGTGGAATTAATCTCTAAAAAAAAACATGAATCATGGTCTGAGTACTTCACAAATGTATTCAATGCTCAAGTCCAAAGTGATGAAAGTTTCTCGATTTCCATGATCTTATCAGATCCACCTTGATAGACATAAATTCAGGCATTAATGGTGAGATTAATATCCGACTGTAGTCTTTTGGACAAGGTAATTACTTTGATAGTCTAGTTCCTATACTGTATCATTACCATTTATACCTCCACTCACAGTATAGTCAGAGTCGTTACTCTAGAAGTCTTGAAATGCATGAGATGCAATTTAAAATTCATTTACAGCCACCCACACAGTCATTAACATCATGTCTTTGTTAATAAATCACAAAACTCTAACCAATAACACAGTCCCTCATAAAGTTAGTGTTTATTGGGACAGTAATGTTCAAATGTGGTATATTTGTCAGCTCATGATGCTACTTATATACTGTTTACATCACCAAAACATTTAGGTTTCACTGATTGGGTGAACAACTTTTTGTGCTATTTGAGGGGCTTTTGGCTAGACGTGGTTTAGTTAGAAACCATATTGGCATCCAGACTATTACTTTGAAGGAGATCATTGAAGAACAATAAAAATAAAACTCAAGGTGTGGATATGGGATCAGTGTGGCATTCTACATAGACATTCTCCAACAATTCTTGTAGACATGTTATGTAACCATTTTTTCTTCACGAAAGGCATGTTCCCACAGGAATCAATGGGGTAGGGGTTTCTAACATTGTCTTTTGAAAGTAAATTACATGTATGCCAAAACTAAAATTATTGTATTTACTAAGAGATGAAATTCTTAAGAAAATTGAAAAGTGGTTATTGGTGGTCATAAACTCGACGTTGTTCGCTTTTTATGAATATCTAGGCGTGATTATGTCAAGCAGTGGTCTATGGTATTTAGCGCTTGCAGCTCAAGCGAGTAAAGCAATGATTGCGGTCATGAGTCAACTTGCAAAACTTGGGGACCTCCTAGTCAAAACTAAATTTAAAAGTTTTTGACTGTAAACTATTACCGATATTAAATTATACGGTGGAGATTTTGGGTTTTAATAGGTCTACTGAAACTGAACGTGTTCAAAGTAAATTTCAGTGTTATATTTTGAGTCGTATATAAACATATATGTAGTCTTTGAGTATGGGAGCTACAAAAATGCTTGACAAGTGTTCATTACGGGAAGTAGGCTGAAATGTTTTGAGATTGCTGAACGAGAGCTGCAAAACTTTAACCTCAGACCACTTCTCCTCAGCCCTGGTTCAAGTTCTTAGGTCATAGTGGTGTAAACTACATCTCAGACCACAATGTAGTGACCTGAGACTACATGTACATGTAGGCCCTACCTACTGGTATATTATGTAACTGCACTTGACGCCAGTGTGATTTCTAACTAAACTGTGTTATTGAAAGAACCGATGTGACGTGATCTGTTTTCTTTGTACCTGACACAATCCTAGCTGCTGTATTTTGGGCATGTTGAAGAGGGGCAATATTTTTAGCTGGCAGCCCATACAGAAGGGCCATTCAGTAGTCAGGTTTCGATGATATAAGTGCATGACCAAGGTTCTGACAAACTCCGTTTGTAAGATACTGGCGTATGCGACCATAGACAGTGGAGGGGCCCCCTCCACTGTCAATGATGCGACCTATTGTTCGGGGGTGAAAAAGGACTGATCTACATGTCAACGAGATGTGCTTCTTGAGGTTATAACGGTCATCAATTGTTACACAAATGGTACATGCTGAATCCAATAACTGCACAGAAGACGATCCCATGTTGATGTGGTTCATGAGACGAGGAAGCCTGTTGAACTGAGACGTGATAAGGAGGACCTCGGTTTTGCCATCATTAAACTAGCTTATTTTGGGTCGTTTAATATCATGTGCAACAGTTTCCATCTTAGTTACTGTAGTTGACGTATGTGATTGGGGAAATATATTGGTAAATCTGGTTGTCGTCTGCATGTTGTTGCATATTGAGATTTTGATGTCGGATTAGCTTTCCAAGTGGTGGTGTGTATAGACAGCATACGCGTGTAAGAGTGGACCAAGCACAGGGTTTTGTGACACTCCACACTGCAAATGTTTGGTTTCTGATATGCCTTGTACAGAAATGGACTGTTGTATATCTTTGAGGTATAAAGACTCTAGTCGAATGCCTGTAATACCGAGCTCGGAATAATCTTGAAATTATGCTGGAGTCAGAATTTACGGGGGGGGGGCATGAACAAAATTGAGGTTCAAAGGGAGGGGGCATGACAATTGTGATGGTCTGAAAGGGCCCCCGAATATTCTGCTCATGATTTGAACCAAAATTAAACCTCAGGAGCAGTTGTTTACCAAGTAAATTTACATTTGTATAAGTGTATGCCTCTCTCTCTCTCTCTCTCTCTCTCTCTCCCGTCTCCCCCCTCTCTCTCTCTCGTCGCCGTATGTCTCCTTCTCTCTTGCTCTATCTCTCTGTGTGGAGACTTTGTTGAACATTCAAACCACAGGAGCAATCGTTTACCTTGTACTTTGCAAAATTGTTCACTTCATTTACCTACCACACATTTAATTATTAGGCAGCCAATGGCCAAACGAATGTGTGTGTCTGCCAAAATATCTATGTATTAGTTAAAGCGTAGGTAATACAGTTGTAAAATAATTTAATGAGAGTACAATTTGGGTATTGAAGACAATTTTCAAGTATTTTATGGCTTCCAATAATGTGTATGGTTTGAAATATTATGCCGCTAAATGGCCTCCTACATGTCCTTATTTTTCAAAAAATTGCCTACTGTGGGAGGGGGACACACCCTCCCCACTAGTTATCGAAGGGGGGGGTGCCGTTTCTGTCAAGACATAGGATTCAAAAAGAAAACTCTGCTGGTTAAGTTTTCCCAAGTACAGGTTACAGCCCAATGAGCCCACATCCATTTGTAAAGAAATCTCTATGTCTGATATGTATGGACACTGAAGTTGATTTCCACTGTTAGCTTACAGTGTGTCATATAGTGTACCATACTGTACTTCTCTGACGTGTATGGGGAGGGGGTAATGTATAATTGCATATTAAAATATGTGCAGCCGGGGGGGGGGGGGGGTATGGACGTCGCCATCTTTCAAGCGCTAAATTACCTGTTAATCGAGATTTGTTTCAAAACATTAGCATGGTTGATAATATATGTGAAAGGGGTAAACTAAGAATGGTTTCTGGGATCGCCTAAGTCAACACGACATATATTGTGGATGGTCTGAGATATTCGATTACGATTCACATCGTCCGATTTCCAATCGTCCCAATATTCATATTAACATTCTTTATCGTTTCAAAATCACAAAAATGCATATGTCGTGGTGGGGTGAGTACCGACTCTAGTTTGGTCTCCGCTCTCTCTCTCTCTCTCTCTCTCTCTCTCTCTCTCTCTCTCTCTCTCTCTCTCTCTCTCTCTCTCTCTCTCTCTCTCTCTCTCTCTCTCTCTCTCCCCCGTCTCCCCCTCTCTCTCGTCTCCGTATCGAAACTTATTCAGTCATAAAATCATCAGGTTTCTGACAATTTCCAATACCTGTTACAAGAAAGACTGCAGTACAAGAACATTTGGTTAGCTACATGTATTACATCTGATGCCTTATACGTGACACGCACGATAATTGTCCAGTTTGCATCAGAGGGTGTGCCTCGCCTTCTGTACATGTGCCGTACGTCTGGCTTGTCTGTCAGTGTCACATTTTGCTTCCCCTCTTCAGTTTTCTCAGATGTTTTAAGAATTTAAACATAGTCAGTGTATGATCGACAAAAATTCTTTCCACTGAAGTTTAGAAAACATTTAGTGCAACTCTACGTAAACGTCATGTTGATGCATCATACATCATCATGAGACGTCACATTGACCTCACACTTCGCTTCGCGCTTCCTTCAAAGTCCGGTCGTTATGAAACTAGTTCGAAGGCTTTCGCTAGCGATAGCGTGGCCAGTCTTGTTTTACTGCGTAATCGTCTAATGTTTTCCAAATAATTATGAATTAATTTATCTTTTTGTTTACACTTTGGGTATTTTACTTGCTATTAGAACTCCCGGGCAACTCATATTTAATTTTCCAACCTTAGAATTTGTTCAATGATCGTCAGGTTTGAGTACTTTCCTAAGCCGGTCCCACAACTGTTATACTTATAAGTTATAGCTGGGCGTTGTGACCGGTAACCGGCTATTATCTACATCACTGCCTACTAGGTACGTCAAAAACACACCGTTCGCACATGTGAGCCTGATTTTAGGCAAAATATCGGGCTATTAGAGTGCATACAGGCCCTTTTGTTCGCTTGTATTGTTTGCATTTGGTATTTGGCATTTCGCACGTTGTTTATTTGCACCATTCACAGTGTCTTATCATGCTTTGTGTAACTTGTAAGCCTAATCGACAACTGGGCCAACGGTTTTTACTAGACAAATTTGAAACAAATTTTGCGTCAGTTTGATGGTAAACCTGCTATATTGACTACCAAACTTAGTTAACCCCAGTTATTTCTACTCATGTTGCATCACCATATATTTAGAAAGAGTATATATGAAATATGAGAGCCATGTGAAACTTCTTCAGTGCAAAATGGGATGAAGATATGAGGGCAAAGTCAGTGCTCCTTATAGTCTCGCTGCCAGACTCGAGACTATCGTCCCTAATCTGTTTACCAAGCGGCGCAGCCGCGAGAAGAGAGGGACCAGTCCCCCTCTCTTCTCGCGGCTGCGCCGCTCGGTAAACAGATTAGGGACGATAGTCTCGAGTCTGGCAGCGAGACTATGCTCCTTACAGCAGTTTGTTTTTCCCGCATATGCATACATTACCCATAATCCTTTTAAGTATTCTGCAGATATCTGTGCAATGTGCACTCATGACTCATGAAAATCTGGAATGCACTGATCGAAGCCAATTGTACAGTTATACTATAAAAACAGGAGTTATGAGTATACCACATTGAAATAAAACAAGAGAATAAGAGATGAGGGCCCTCAGAATCGTCACGTAGAGTGATATAACAGTTACATGGATGCCGGGCATGTACCCATAGGTACGGGCCCGGGGGGGGGGGGGGGTTCTGCATGCCGAACGTCATTAAGTATTTCCTTTACTTTGGTGCTCATGATCGTAATTTGGATGATGCCCAAGATATTTGAGGCGTGAATACCTGTTGTTCTTCTAAAGGCTTGTTTATTACTGTGAAGATCACACCCTAACACTTAATTGTTCTATAAATGACACATGGACAAGAATACTATTCCCATAGAGGTTAGTCTAGTTAATTCCTGATGGACCGTATTTCGTTCAGCGTTACGTTGTACATAACACGGTCCGTCAGAAACTATAGACGACATGGACGACATGGATGCCATATAATATTCCCAATAGTCACTCAATTTTACTTAGCTAGAAATAATGTCCACAGACTCAAATCTGTCAGCACGTCTCTACTGTGAGTTTGTTGACGCTATTGGCCGGTCAGGTTTGTTAAGAAGCTCCATACACTAGCAATATTTGTGGCCCAATTTTAAACTATTATTGGAAACGATTGTCATGTCATCTAAATCTGTATTACTATGCATCAAACGCGTAGAAATGTGAAACACGTTTAGTGGTGGCGGTATGTAGTGCATAATGAAAAGGCGTACTACGAACATTTATTTCAAAATGAGCCCTGTGATATTACAATCTACGTACGTCCTAACCATGTAGTTCATATCATAAGCCTGCTTATATACATACATATGTATCGAATACACTAGCTACACGTATAGCGTTTATGTACGTATTGATTGCAAGGACGGTAGATTTGAATATTCATTTGTTTACTGCCCGGTTATCGGGGTGAACTCATGAATATATTCTGAACTAAATGCAAATGTATTCAAATCACTTCCGACTCGCAATCTGAACTATTTTTCAGATCGAGTATAATCCGATTAGACAGGCGCTAATGGGAAAGTACAGAAACGTCCACCTCATCAGCATAAAAGTACAGAATTGAACTCAATCTGAACTATAGTACGGAAAATGTCGTAATCTGTACTATTTTTTCTACTAGTGATTGGTATAGATATTAGCAACATGACTTCTTGTTATATTTATCATTATTTAGTGAAGAGAATTTTCATTCCGCCAAAATCCCAAACAAAAATTACAGTGAAGAGTTTGGAATTAATTGAGTATTATTTATGTCATGCCGTTTAAATCTTCCTGTGATGTCAACAGAAGGATTTTTCAATAGAATATTATTCTCAATTGCTTAATGACAAATAGTAAATTATATTAGATAAAACTTGTTGATAGTGAATTGTGCTCCTGCTGTAGTAATGTTTCAGAAACCTTGAAGCACTTATTTTGGGATTGCACACATGTCACTAAGATCTGGAATGATTTCAATATTTGGTATAACACATATTTTAATATGGATATTGAGCTAAACTATAAAACTGTTATTTTAGGTTTTGGCTCAGGACCACTGTTGAATCTGCGTCTTACTTTGATAATTGAAGGAGTTATTTATACAAGTGGATTCCGTAAAACAGATCTTTTGTCACATGTAAATATTAGGTTAAATTTCGTTATGAATGAGAAAAACAAGCCGCTGCGAATAACAATTCAATGCATAAGCCCATAAGCTCGAACAGGGTGGATTCATATTTGATGGGCTGCCTGGTCTGTCACACGATGGTATTGTAGATAGCGCCCTCCATGTGGAGAATGCGCATAACATATGGAATTCGCATGCATAGTAATTGCTCCGCAATGCATCCTTGGGTAAAACGACCCCAAACAATTGCATAGTATATAGGGCGTGCATGTGTACTAGTCATTGAGCCGCTATGCGAGCTAATAGATGATACATATCACATCACACTGAGAACAGAAAATCAACTAATGTAGTTCACTATGAAAATAATATCAAAAAGTAACTTTGTTTGCCTTTTGACTTATCGAAGTAAGTTTTCCAGTATTTGGGGCAGGTTTAGTTACAATATGCTTAGGATTCCATTCGAATACTACTTGGACTGAAGCATAACCGCACAGAATGTGTTTTCCAAAACTAATGAAAAAAAGTAAGATGTATGTCTCAAAAGATGTCTCTCTCCTCAGGACACCTTTATCATCATCATCATCCACTTAACGCGTACACAATGTATTCAATTGTTTTTTACATCACACTGAAACTGTATATTAATAATAAGTAACCACAACAATTATAGTTCCCATGTTGCCTCATATCCAAGACTTGAATTCAGGTTTTGCGATTGTTTTCAGGGAAGTGTGTATAACAAATCTGACACAAACTTATCACCTAGCACGTTATCACTCAAACTTATCTTAAGGCCTAGTCCTTAACAACTATAGTATAAGGCGATTTGTGAAAGACTGGTGGTATTCGATATTTATTTTCCTAACTAGCCTTGATGGCCAGTTAGTTTTGTAATAGTGGTACTCGAATATAAATATTATAATAACGTATTTGGGGAACCCCTCGTCGAATTCGCCATGCCAAAATCAGTTATTTTGTCATCGGCTTCACCTTCGACTAAACAGATAATTCTGTCTCAAAAGGGTCCTGTTAAATCTGTTAAATTCGTATTGCAAAAAGGCAAACTCTGATTGATTAATTAATTACACTTGAATTAACAGTATCTGTTACTTTTCGGTGTTTGTCACTGAACAAATAGATACTGAACACTTTAACAATTATTGAAAAATAGACCTGTTGCTTACACAATCAAATGCCAGTAATGTTATGTAACACCATATTTAAACTGAATGCCTCCCGTAAGGGCAAAACCGTAGATTTGTGGGGCTGCACACGATGTTGGAATGCAAAATTCTGAACTATAGCTATTATACATGATGTACCACTTAATTGGAAAATTAATAATACGAAACTGCATGAAGTTTGAAGCTTACATAGTAGACATATTCCTTAATTATCAAAATCATTAATTATGCAAATTAACCATTTAGCTTATAAGTTACATCATCAAGCTTTAAATGACACATACACGTCATTACCATAAATGCATGTAATAAATTATCTGAAATTTAATGTTTGTACTCCAAAGATATTGCCCAATTATCGAAATGCTTACTTACGGAAAATATGCATCACAATTAATAACTACATAAACAACTACATCACACACATATTTGTTATGGTTGATGGATGTATCAAGTTCAGTCAAATGTGAAGTTTACATTTTACATTCTTTCCTAATTATTAAATTACAAAAATCATTAATTATGCAAATTGCCCATTAAAATTAAAGACTAGACCAACAGGATTTAGAGGGTGTGTGTGTGCTTTCTCATGGTTGGTGCATGTGCTAAATTATATGGAATTTGAAGCGTGCATTCCAAAGATATAGGTTAATTGCTGGTAATCGTTAATAAATCAAAATACCCATTCAGAGTAAAAGCTATGTCAAGAAACATGTGCGCATTGTTATGGTTCACATATGTACCAAATTATATGAAATTTGAAGTTTGCATTGTTAAAAATAAAGTCTTAATTACCGAAAATCACCAATTATGCAAATTACTCATTAAAACTAAAAAACTATGCTAACAGGCTTTATTAGATAAGTGTGCTTTGTTATGGTTATTATATGTGCCAAATTATATGAAATTTGAAGAGTGCATTCGTAAGATACATCTTAAAGTGGCCATATGGATGAGTGAGGATTGGGTATTTATTTTGGATATTTAATTCATAAAACAATTTTATCATGGCTTTCTACTTGAAAGGATAATGTCTAACAACAAAGAACATGTCTTTGATTGAAACTCTATACATTACTAAAAGCCAACAAATGTGTAAAAAGTTTGTTATTAACCTTCTGTAATTCATTACAAACAAGCATATGTTGTTTCACACTATTTTTGCAAAAAATAAAATAGTTTTATAAATTAGAAATCAAAAATAAATACCCATATGGCCACTTTAATTAACTGAAAATAATTAATTTTTCAAATTAGTCGTGGTACAAGGCCATAGGTTGTAAAGTAAGGTTTTAAACCGGCTACACTGGTCAAAATCAACTTGCATACAAAATTGACTGTTTACATGCAAGGACGTATTTCTTTGCCTTTTATTGGTTATAACCAAATTTATCGGTCTGGTAATTGTGTCATGTCATATCAGTCACTGGATATAGGCCTGTTATGTCTCATTTGCATAATTATGTACAGGTGTAATTAAGTACCTGTCTAGCTTCGTTACGTATGAAAATACTTGTACATTTACATTCGAGAATGAGAGCATATGGAACCTACAGCGCGTTCATTTCATATTCCTTTCAAATTTATTGGTGACAATATAAACGATTTTCAAAACATCTCTGAACCAAATGATGGAACATACCATGAAGTTTCAAAATGAGTAAATAAAATAAAATGACTACTCTACCCTTATCTTAAATGACACATAAACTTCTTTACCATCAATACATGTACTGAATTATCTGAAATTTAAAGCTTGCATTCAAAAGATATTGCCTCATGATCAAAATGATTATTGATGCAAATTAAATATCACAATTAAAAGCTATATAAACAACTGTATCAAACACTTATGATTTGTTATGGTTGATGCAAATTAAATATCACAATTAAAAGCTATATAAACAACTGTATCAAACACTTATGATTTGTTATGGTTGATGGATGTACTAAGTAGAATGTGAAGTTTGCATTCCTGAGAAATAGACTAATTGCAAAAAATTAGTAATTATGTAAAGTAGTCATTACAATTAAAAACTATGCAAAAAAGCTTTAAAGGATATGCAAGTGATAGTTAATGTTCATTGGATGTTTACCAAAATCTAGTAAGTTCTTTTCAATTACCATATGAAAGATGTGCAGCACGTTTCATTAGAATCGATACAGTAGTTTTTGTGATATCGTGTCCACAGACAGACAGACAGACAGACAGACAGACAGACAGACAGACAGAGACAGACAGACAGAGAAACACACACATATGCAGACAGACAGACAGACAGACAGACAGACAGACAGACAGACAGACAGACAGACAGACAGACAGACAGACAGACAGACAGACAGACAGACAGACAGACAGACAGACAGACAGACAGACAGACAGACAGACAGAGACAAGCATAACATAACCTCCCCTTACGGGAGGTAAACATGACCAAATGAATGAAGTTTAAAACAATACCTGTGCATTTTATTGTAACCAGTCACATATATTGATAGTTCAAATAGGCTAATCTATGCTACAAATGTCATATGTCTCAGACAAAATAACGGAGGGTTACCAATAAGCTGTGGATATGACATCTCAAACACTGGAGATATTCTAAGAGTACTAGTTTTAAAGTGTTATGGGTATCTGAAAACACAGTAACATAATTTTGTTGATCAAACAGTTTGAATTGATAAATTGCTTGGCTTGCTTGACAAGAACCAAACAAGTATTACTACATGTATATAAAGTTGAGATTTACTAATACATTTGTTACTTCCCGTAGGGAAAGGTGATGCTTTAATGAATATATATATAAGTGCATAAGGAAGGAGTGAAAGAGTCCCGATCAATAAATACAATCCGACGTTTCAAATCAATATTCTTTATCATAGGATATCAGGGCAAGATATACAGTAGGTCATCACCTGACTGTATATCTAAATGTTATGGAATAGAACAACTACCGCAGTTTCTTTTGAACGGTTAAATTACGCGCGGAAAGATCTAAAAAAAAATCATATATAGAACTTGCCTGAAAGATAGAATAAGCGTAGTTAGATACTATGAAATGATATAAATAATCTATTAATTCCATGGGGTTCCAGCGTTCCGAGTCGGTCAATGATTTCCTCTTCCTTCAACCTCAATCGATCGTCATCACCAGAAACCTTACAAATTCCTGAAATAGATATATCCGATACACTAGTTAGTAATAAAATGAACATATACAGGATAGTACCCATGCTTTTGTCTGTAAAGACGAAGATGTTCCACGAAACGATCACAAAGATGACGTACAGTCGAACCTATATATAAAAAACTCCACATTTCTGGCATGTAATGCAATACACTACTTTAGTACTGATACAAGTAAATCTACTCCTAACAGCCACGCTATTCTTAGGGCCAAAAACATGATTAGTATCAATAATGAAACTACTTGTACCACATCGAGTACGATCGCATGGAAATGAACCAGTATTCCAATTGCATGTTGTTCTGTATGGACCACCATATCTCAAAAAATTGGTATCATTAGTACGACGTCAAGCTATTAAAGGTGCATCAGGAAATAATGAATTGATTACCCTATTAGAACGTAAGATGTTAAAATGTTTGAATATTGTGTTCTTAACTCTGGTGGAAAGGGGATGGCATGTTAGAGCCAATATGGGACGATCGTTATTACTCTTCTGGTCATATGAATTGATACAAGCTTGACTGTATAGTTGATAACTGACACTGGATAACCACGTTGGTGGAAGTACGTGCAATATTCAGTAGACCCTCCCCTGAAATCCCTATCACTTCTACAAATACGAAGTAAACGAAGTAATTGTGGATAGGGAATGGACTGTTTAAACTTATTAGGATGTGGTGAACATATACTGCAAATGTGAGGGTGAATCAGTGGGTTTAGTATAAACAGATGTAGCTATATCATCACCATCAATACTATTGGAGATGTCAAGGAAATTGATAGTTCAGAAATATCATAAGTATACTGAAAAGTGTGTGTGTGTGTGTGTGTGTGTGTGTGTGTGTGTGTGTGTGTGTGTGTGTGTGTGTGTGTGTGTGCAAATAGCAGGCTGAATTGAAACGAATCTAGTACAAATATTCTTTAGCGTAATATACACCTTGACGCGCGAGTGAAAGTGTGGTGTGTACTTGGGGTATTTGCATGAGTGCTTGCAGTGTTATCTGAAGCCACACTTTCATGAGCACAGGGAGTAAAAGTGTAGCGGAAAACACTGCAAGCATGGGTGCAAATACAATACAGTATCAACACTGAAACTCACCCGGCACGGGGTTCTGTTATTAGGCGATTTCTGTAAAAATGATACTGTGCTATCACGTTCTTTCGTATACAACAAACGATCGCAACCGGTAGGTACATACATCAACTATAACAAAGCGCACATGTCATGCAAAGTTTTTTGACTTAGCTGTTAGTTTTTATGTGTGATTTGCATAATCAATGGTAATGATTAATGATTGTATTAATTAGGCAATAGCTTCAAGCTTCATATAATTAGTGCATATTGATGACAATTAAGCGAAATGTCTTATATAACTTGCTGACATAGTTTTAGTTGTAATGTCATTAGCACAATAATGATTTAAGTAATACATATCTGCAGAATTCAAGCTTCAAATTTCATATATTTTGGTATATACTGATTCGATAATCAGGCAATATACTTTGATATAATTTTGTTGGCCAATTATGGAATATATCATGTTTGTTAGGTATATCTCAGATTTTGCATTCCAACAATTAATGTGTGTAGGACCAAAAATGCAACTGCTTTACCCTTACGTAATTACAGAAGGCATTCAGTGTAAATCTGATTTCTCTGTACGACATTCTCTGCATATTTAGATTACCCTCTTCTGTTTGTCGGGGAAGATAATAACTTGTATTATAGCTCAGCAATCGAATTTCCTACATTACATGGTCCAATAGAAGACACACGATTTATATTAGACATTGCAGTAATGCCAAATGGTGACTTCCTTGCCTTGGATATCAATCGAACAATGAGGACCAGTTCTTCAAGTGTCTTGAATTGGTCGCCCGTAATTGAGAATTCATGTTGCATGGATAATGTTGCAGTTGCACCGGACGGTAAGGTATTTGGAGTGAACGAAATGACAGGTTTGTCAGTACGCACATATTTACATTCTCCCTGGCAAGGGCCAATGCCTAATAGTGACGGGGTTGTAAAGATTGGTGTTTTTAACTACGGAGATAATTTAGCGCTAGCCGTCCTTGGCTTGATGCAATCACGTCGTGAAATACGCATTGCAGCAAATGAAGAATCTAGCTTTTGGATTCCTATTGAGAGAGAGTTTGAAGCAGAAATAATGGATTTCGATATGCTGCATGGCGTATTAGTACATTTCATGGCTGTGTATAGTGTGCCGGGTGTTTCATTGATAGCTGGATGTTTTGCTACAATGCAAAACCTAGACAGTGGTGATATACCATTAGAAGGTAAATATAACTACACTAAATTATCGATTCAATAGATAGCATATCAATTGCGAGTCTATCATGTACGAGCTGTAACCATACTTTTAACTTATAGTTATAGAACACTTCAGAGGACATTAACTGTATAATCGGAGTGTGTTGGATAGAACTCCATTATTTTGTCCTAGGATGGAGCTTTACCCAACACTGTCCGATTATCTTCAGTTACTGACCTAAGACTTGTACTATAACGAAGTTATACTTCGAATTTGACGAGTTTTTAGTTTTTCACCAGAGAGTCAACCTTGTCATCTACAACCCTGTTACATAACCTCTTATCCATTATCATGTTAATTACAAAATTCACTATAGAAAACCCACCCCGCACATCTCGGCCAAATAATCCGATGTTTTCTCCAAAAGCTTAGTGAGAAGTCTGTGAATCTGGCAAGGACTCATACTGTAACAAAATGACGATCCCAAGTCTAGCAGTATTTCCGTTAAATACCCATCTATAGTAGTTCTGTTATAACCCCAGTGCTAACGCGAATGAACAAATTCCCATATAGCGACCTCCTCTCTGCAAAAGTCACTTAAAAGTAGTGAAGTGGTTATAGAGCATGTCTTTGGATACAAAATGTAGATTGGTATAGAACAAAAAGTACTGTGTTCGAGACCCACCAAGGTAAAGATGATTTTTTTACACACACTTTACAGAATGACAGGTGCAGAAACACAGTATTAGGCAGTGGAGCTCATGTTGGTGTCATTGTAACAGTTGTCAAGTTGGGGACAGTGTTATAGAAATGATTAACTTGCGGAAGACAGTTTCATTCATGGGTGGAAAGTGTTAGTGGACAGTTCCTTTCGTGGATTAACTGTACGCGTAAAAGTGTCCGCTCATTTAAGAGCACAGTTGAAACAATGGGGAAGAGACGGACAGAAAGACACACAGACAGACATTCCCTTTTTAATACCTCCCATACCCTTACAGGAGGTAACAACAACCAAGGAGCTGAGAAAGCCTAATGTATTATTGAGGGTCATAACCATTGTGACGCTCTATCCTGCTGAACCCTGTATTGTGGAGGGTCATAACTGTTGTATGTACTAAATTGTATTGAAATTGAAGTATGCAGTCATAAGATATAGCCTAATTATCGAAAATCATTAATTATGCAAATTAGGCTATATCTTTTTCTTTTTTTTTAGTTTAATGAGTTATTTGCATAATTAGTGATTCCCTTACGATGGGCATTCAGTTTAAATATGGTTTTTGTTCTTGTTCTTGTTCTTGTTCTTGTCTTGTTCTTGTTGTTTACATATTGCCATTTTTTTTAACATCATGTTTACAAGTAATATCAAAGAAAGTGTTATTTTTGGTGCTCATGTTATTATACCCAAACGGCAAAGCTGACGGTGGTACTATGTCTGTTCATCCATGTTTACTTGTATTTCATATATGTACTCATAGGACAATTGCAATTGCATACAAAATCAAATGCTACCCAGTGCATATGCATGTCATTTCATTTCTTGACCCTTGCAATAATGGCGGCCATTTTGTCGTAAGAATTCACATTTTTTCCTTCCGGAAGGAAGATTATAATATGAAGTGTGTGTGTCTGTGCGTGTGTGTGTGTGTGTCTGTATTACGATTTCCGAAAAAGCGGCTTCAGCAATTCAAGCGAAATTTCATAGACATGTTCCGTACGGTAATGGCCAGAACTGATTAGGTTTTGGTAATAATCTGATGAATATTAATGACCAATTTGAAATTTGAATAATTAATCAATCGAACGAGTATAAAGTTGGCATCAGATTCAGATTCAGCTTCAGATTCAGTAGTGTTATCTTATGAACATTATATTGAGCGTCAGATGGCCTCAGATCCGAATCTGAATCTGGCGCCAACTTTATACTCATGCTCTACACTACTGAGAAAGACTGTTTTCATGGGTTTCATGCCAACCTAATTTTGTGTTTCCCTTGGATCTTCACTCTGCATTGGCTACACAAACACAAGAAAAAAGAAGAACGAGGCAGAGTAGTTAAGTAATTCAAACTCACCAGAAAACTATTTTTTCTTGGCCTTAGAATGGGTTTACAAAGAGCGTGGAGTTCACAAACAGGTGAAATATTTATCATCGTTTCAATTTCGTCAAATATGGACTTATCCTTTTCAAATTTCACACACTGATGTGCAGATGAATAAAGGGAAATCATGTCTTTTTAAATTTTTGATATGAAGTATTGTATTGACTTCGAACTGTCTCCTTTTTACCGTGTTCTTTTCCGATTTCTCTCGATAACAAACTACCGCTGTTTATTGCAAGGCTTGTACATAATCATTTATCTAGCTCTGTATCTCAGGATATAAATACACTCTCATATATTTATCAAGTGTAATAATCTATAATTTATACCCAAATGTGTGTGGTCAAAATATGGAAAATAGACCAAGCCTCGCCTAGTCAGCGAAGGAAATTTCGCGACAATGTATCAATAATGGTGACCTATACATTGACCTTTATATAATTAATGTACAGTGAGGGCACGCCACTCAACAAAATCTTGAGAATGTATAAACTGAAAGTGGGACAGAAAGAAGTTCAACACGCACATGCCATATCCCGGGTATGTAGGGAATCACGAAAGCCGAGTGGAGTCAAGGATGGCAAGCTTTCCTGTGCTGAGAATAGGAGGCGTGGCAGGCATTTGAACAACATTTTTGACAACTAACTTTCATTGGAACTTGAGGAATCACAGATATAGAGCTAAATTTCTTGCATAAATCCTTACGGAAGGCATTCAGTTTAAATCTGGTGCCTATTAACATAGACTCTTAGTAGATAGGGATCTCTATTAGTATCTACATGCATGTTATCAATAACAAGCCTTGATGACATGCCTTGACCTTTGACCCTAACCTGCGATGTCATATAGACATTACGTGTTAAAATGCATACATATTTACCTTCCGTAAGGAAGATGATAATATACCGATGAAGTCTGTGTGTCTGTGCGTGCATGTGTCTGTGCGTGCATGTGTGTGTGTGTGTGTGTGTGTGTGTGTGTGTGTCACGATTTCCGAAAAAAAGCTGAATCAATTCAAACGAAATTTTATAGACATGTTCCGTAGGGTAATGGCCAGAACTGATTAGCTTTTGGTAATAATCCGATGAATATTAATGACCAATTTGAGTAATTAATCGATCGAACGAGTATAAAGTTGGCGTCAGATTCAGATTAAGGTAGCATTATCTTATGGACATTATATTGAGCATCAGATGGCCTCAGATCGGAAGACACCAGACAGACTCAAACCTGAAATAATACCGCTGAGACTAGAGGGAAGGATTCTGCTTCACTGCCGTCGGGTGTATTAGGATCAGAGGTTATCTGATGCTCAATATGATGCTACCTGAATCTAAATCTGATGCCAACTTTATACTCGTCCTCTACATAGCTCTACACTGAGAAAGACTCTGTTTTCAGGGGTTTCGTACGTGCCAACCTTATTTTACGTTTCCCTTGGATCTGCACTCTGCATTGGCTGGACAAACACGAGAAAAAAGAAGACTGCGAGGCAGGGTATTTAAGTGATTCAAACTCACCAGAAAACATTTTTTTTCTTGGCCTTAAAATAGGTTTACAATGAACAGGTGAAATATTTATCATTGTTTCAATTTCGTCAAATATGGACTTATCATTTTCAAATTTCACACACTAATGCGCAGATGAATAAAGAGAAATCGTGTCTTTTTAGATTTTTGATTAGAAGTTTAGGAACCGTCTCCTTTTTACCGTGTTCTTTTCCGATTTCTCACGATAACAAACTACCGCTGTTTGTTGCAAGGCTTGTACATAATAATTTATCTAGCTCTGTATCGCAGGATATAAATATACTATCATATATTTATAAAGTGTAATAATCTATAATTTATACCCAAATCATGTGTCAAAATATGGAAAATAGACCAAGCCTTGCCTAGCCGAGGAAGAAAATTTCGCGACAATGTATCAATAATGGTGACGTATACATTGACTTATATAATTAGTGTACAGTGAGGGCGCGCCACTCAAATCAAAATCTTTACAATTTTCCTGTAGTGTAAACTCGTGGGACAGAAGGAAGTTCAACACGCACATGTCATATCCCGGGTATGTAGGGAATCACGAAAGCCAAGTGAAGTCGTGGATGGCAAGCTTTCCTGTGCTGAGAATAGGAGGCATGGCGGGCATTTCAACAACCCTTTTCACAACTAACTTTCATTGGGACTTCACGAATCACAGATATAGAGCTAGATTT
Source organism: Glandiceps talaboti (assembly GCF_964340395.1). Lineage (NCBI taxonomy): Eukaryota > Metazoa > Hemichordata > Enteropneusta > Spengelidae > Glandiceps > Glandiceps talaboti. The sequence goes on from NC_135559.1 coordinate 17,991,472, forward strand.
CTTGCATAAATCATGAAATTCCTTACGAAAGGCATTCAGTTTAAATCTGTTTATAGGTGGCATAAATGGCTTCTTAACCTCGACTTTAATAATCAACACAAAGCAACCAGATTGGGTTGCAGCGAAACAAATATCGACCATGATGTCAGCCTTTAAATGTTGATTTAGGATGGAGTCAGAATTTACGGAGGGAGGGGGGAGAGAAATTATTTTGGTCAAAAAGATTTTCGTAGCCCACCCACCCCCTCCCCTTTGCACTTGCGCAAAAGTGAACTTGAAGGTTTCGTAATGGTAATCTTCATAGAGAGTTTATATAATATAATATAATATAATAGTTTTATTTCGAGAGCAAGCTCATAAACAAAATAAATTGCACGAACAACATAAAAAACAGACACAAAAAGACTAATTTACAGTACACATTTAAAAACATTCAATAAAGAATCTTCTCCAAAATTTACTATTAAAAATAACAAAATCTGACAACGATGCAGCAATTAAAATATTATTACTCTCTTTAAGTCTAAAATAAAATTTAGATTTCAGAATACGCTGCTTACTTTCATAAGTCATAATGAAACTACGAACAAACATGTTAGAAATACTAACACGCCTCTTTATACCAAGTAAAATTCTAAAAGCATTATTGTACGCAACTCGTACATCATTAAAACACTTACTGGTATAAACAATCCAAATATGCGAACAATACATTGACGAACAATGAGCTTGAAATAAAATACATTTAACAGAATATGAACAATTCCAAAAATTACGAATAAGAGTGTTAGCCTTGGCATAAAATGATCTCATTTGACGTCTGATATCGTCATTGTCATTACCGTCAGAATTAAAAATAACACCTAAATACGAATGCTTGTTTACAAATGGGAGCACTGTATTGTTAAGCTTCACCTGAGGAATGTTCGAAATATTACATCTTGGTGGCATGATAGACAGGCATTTAGTCTTCTTGGGATTGAAAATAATATCGTGCTTCATAGCATATTTACAACACGTTTTTACAAGACTGTTGAGACATTTAACTGACGGACATATCAAAACAATATCATCAGCATACACGAGATGGTTAATACATTTACTTCCAAGGTGACAGCCAATCTTAGTCCCAGTTAGCGAGCTACTTAAACTATCAATATACACTGTAAAAAGACGAGGCGATAGAATGCCACCTTGTCTAACACCATTACTTATAGGAAATTGCTCAGACAAGACGGATCCCCATCTGATACAAAGTCGTTGATGCCGATACCAATAAACTAAAATTCTGACGATGAAAATAGGTACATTTCTGTCAAGCAATTTACGAAAAAGTGTCCAGTGGTTCACTCGGTCAAAAGCCTTAGTGGCATCTAAAAAACACAGAAACACAGGCGTATTGTGACGGTTATAAAAGTCAATAATTTCTTTAAGTAAAAAGACACACATGTCGGTAGAGTGTCTTTCTTTAAACCCAAATTGGTAATAAGAGAATTATCACATTTACTGAGTATCATAATTTCATATAGTTTCGAGATGACGATAGCAATGGCTATAGGACGGTAATTACTTGCGTCGGTGACATCACCAGTTTTGTTTTTAAGAATAGGCACCAAAATAGTGTCCAACATACGAGACGGTAAATAACCATGAACGTGAGCAGCTGTAAACAAACATGAAAGCAAGATATGAAGGCGACCATTAGCATATTTAATTTGTTCAGCGGCAATACCATCTGGCCCCACTGCTTTCCCATTGGCCAAACTGTTCACACATTTACAAATATCGTCTGGTGTGACAATCATGCTATCAGAGAAGGTGATATCAGATATACCATTCCGAACATAACGTTCATTACTGTTGTTGGCCACAGATGACAAAAGACTGGCAAAATGATCACGCCACATATCTGCAATGTTATGGTGACCATTACAGCCGCCTACAGATGACGATAAGGGAGAAGACTTTTTGTTTCTACTGACAGTCTTCCAAAACTGTTTGCTGTTACCATTAGAGAGGTTTCTAGTCAGAGCATCAGCTTTCATTTTATTCTCATTGACTCTACATGCCTTTAAAGCATATTTAAACTTAGCGCGTGTTTTTCTCATAATTTCAAAAATGGGACCTTGGCGAGGACTACCATTATCCCTCCATAAAATAAATGCATCACGAGCAATGGAATGAAACTCTTTAACATGATCATTCCATCCTGGAATTTGCTTTTTAGGGTTCTTAGAGTGGTTAGACCTCTTTACAGAAATACTATCAGACGCTGCAGACGACAAAGCATTAATAAAAGCATTAATATAAAAGAAGTTAACCTAACTTGTTCTACTCGTCAGTATGAACTTGTCAGAAGGGAATAATACACTTTCTGTTTTGTACACAACATGTTATTGACACTACAAATCACTACATCTCATCAGATTCCAGTTTCTATTATACACTAGTTATGGAAACCTAAAGTTCTCTAACATACCAGTGACTTTACTGTACATGCAATATTAATGCCCATAAACCAATGTTACGGGCCCATTTCTATGTGAAATGGGAAACTCATTTAAAACTTATATTAACTTTAGCTTCAAGAACTTTCGAAGCTTTGAAATATTACCTCAAAGGCTATGAATAACCTAAATATTGCCTTAAGAACCAAACATCCCCCGGATCTGCTAGGGGAGACCCCTAAGACTCCCTCACCCTCAAAGGTCACTCATAATTTCAACCAACAATCAGACACACCAACCTTTGTTTATGTCATTAAACTTTTCTTAAGAATGTTCACCCTATACTAATTGGAGATGATATTGTCTTTTAATATGTGAAATGTTTGCCAAGATAGTCAAAAATTGCCGTAAAACTCCAAATTTCCCTTACCAATGATACTACCATTAGATGTGCTGACCTTTACTATATAATGATTAAGAACATATTTCAACTCTATGAGTATGTAAGTTATAAATAATAGTTTCTGATACTTGATGGTGCTGTCTTGGAAAGCTTGGAAATTAATGCCTGGAAGTGTCATAATAGCCTAAATGGGCTACAAGACCCCTGGGACACGCCCCATACACAAGATGTGGACATATCCCAGTCTCAAGCTCTTCCCCCTATTATGTCTTACTGTCAAGATGCTATTAAACCTTATTTGAAAAATATGTCAACCCTACATATATCTGTATAGTTGCTTTTTTCATGTTGGTGTTGTCTTTTAAAGCTTAAAAGTTATTGCCTGAAAGTGTCTGACAAGTCTCAAGATTGCCTATTAAGAGTAAAAAAGCTCAAGGACTCCTAGGAGGACCCCCACCCCCCAGGAGTGGTGTACATATTCCCTTCTCAAGGTTTCTCCCTATCTTTTACGGTATATATGCTATTAAACTCTATTTTGAATATACTTACCCTGTGTTGTCAATAATTATGTGATAGTGCTATCCCAAAAAAGTCTAGTCAAGCAGTCCACATTGAGTCACGGTCAAAAAATATATGTTATGTGAATATGTATAGGGGGGGGGGGGTCATCATGTTTTAGAATTAAGTGATAGGGGGTCAGCCTGTTTTTGATATTACAGATAGAGGGGTTCAGTGACTGTTTGTCGGCTGGATGGCAAACTCCACCGGCTGCCCCCAGGCTGCAGAAACTGACCGGTCCCTTACTGTACGAGGGTAATAGAATAAGTAATTTGCATAATACTCGATTTTCAACAATTACGTTATATAACAATTCCATAGTTGATGCTTCAAATTTCATGTAGATTGACTGGAAAAAATACACTTGTTCTATATGTCCTACCAAATTGCAGTTTTCTGATGAAATGTAATACTTCATTTGCATAATATATGAATTTGGAAATTAGACACTGTCTGACGTACTAAACTTGTTACTATAGCTTTTAAATCTAGCGAGTAATTTGTGTAATCAACGGTTTTTACAAATTAGGCATTATATGAATAATTCTAACAAGATGTAATTGTAGTAAGTCATTTGCATATGGAACCAATCAGGTGATATCTGAAAAGTGCAAGCTTACAATTCAATATAATTTGTTACATACACCGATAATAACAAAGAATATGTGTTCTCTATAGCCGGTTGATGTAATTTTTTAATTTTAATGAGTCATTTGCAAATAGCATGAAAATTGCAAATTAATTTATGTATCATGTATGGTAGCTCAGAATTTCATAATCTCATAATACGTGAAGGAACCAATCAAAAGGCTTACGGAAGACAGTCAGTTTACATCTGGTCTGTGAAGTTCGTCTGCTAAAAATGGTATTTAATGAGTTTTAAATAGTCTATGAAACCTTGTTCAGTGCTGTATGATGTTTATTGTCTTAACTCTATGTAGGACACAGACTAATCGTCACCAGCTGGCTCCTTTTAAGAATATACTATATACTTTTAATCTATAGACTTGTAGTATAAGTTTGGCTATACCTTTGTCAAGGAATTCAGAGCAGTAACAAAAGTTTTTTAAGAATCCTATTGTCATTTATAGACAACGTTTGTGGTTTTATAGAATCTGTTCAATATATATTATTCTAAATTACGTCGCTGCATTGATAATATAGCAAGCGGAGTAAATCCCTCTGTTCTTCTATGCACTTCAGGCCCTGGCATTTTCTTATTTGTAAGAATTACAAATACCGCAACGATTGTTTTTACAGGCAATGATGGCAACAATCCTGACCATGATGTACATGATACACCCTCTGTAGACGACTCTGTTTTAGCAAGTCAATATCTTCGCGGTTCAAGGAATTTACTCAATGTCCTTGCAGTGGGGGATGACCACTATCTATACAAAGGCCGACCATTAGGTGGAGGTGACTATGAGTTCACAGGTCCTCTGGAAGACTCTTGTTGTATCATTGACATTGAGGTTCTACCTGATGGTTCCCTCCTTGCTGTTTTACCAACTTATGGCTTATCTAAGAACACAACACTCGATGGCAATGGTTGGTGGTCGGAGACCATGCCCAACAGCTGTTGTGTGATTGGCATCAGTGTTACAGAAAATGGTGGACTTATAGGACTAGACACAGATAGGAATCTGATCTTTCGTCACGATTTATATATGCCATGGAGCATTCCTATTTCTAATGGTGGCAGTGTATTAAAGGTAGAAGCAATTGTGAATGGCGCAATCCTTGGTCTTGATGGTGGACATCTTGTGGTGAGGGAGACAATAGACGGAGCCTGGATAAATCTCACTGATGATGTATATCAAAAGTCCATGCCAATTATTGATCTGTCAATCACTAACGAAGGCTTTGCAATTCTCGAGCTTGGAGATGGTTCAAACGGCCAAGTCACCATGTTATCACTAACAATCGGAAACCTTCCTGTAGGTAAGTTATAAATAATAGTTTCTGATACCTGATTGAGCTGTCTTGGAAAGCTTGGAAATTTTTGCCTGAAAGTGTCATAATAGCCTAAAATGGGCTACAAGAGTACAAAACCTCCAGAAGTTCTAGGGGGAGACCTAGACCCCCCCCCCACACACACACACACACACACGAGGTGCACATAATTTATCCCAGTCTCAAACTCTTCCCCTACCCTCTTACTGTTAAGATGCTATTACTGTAAACTTTATTTTAAAAACTATTTCAACCCTATGAAGTTGATTTTTACATGTTGGTGTTGTCTTGTAACGCTTGGAAAATCATTGCCTGAAAGTGTCTGAATAGCCTGACAATGGGCTGATTTTTTATCATTTGTTTAGAAGCGTCGTGACGCATCGAAGCCGGGTCGACGGCATCTCGAGGACAGCATATTTTAGCCTACTATACGTACTCGTACTCGCGTCGCCTTTTATTTAATCTCGAATAAATATACTAGGTATTAGAATACCGTACCAATGGGAAACTTCAAGAAGGCGTATCAGGACATGCAATACCACAATACATTTGTTGGTACCATAGTACACTAATTGATTCGATTTGCTCCAAGCATATGGAATCACGCTCCGAGCCTTGCATGGAACTGCGGCCGACCTAGTTTTGTTGTCCATATATAAAATGAGAGTGACCTGTAAATGTTTCACAGTTTTCGTTGTGGTCTTGTATTGTCACATGTTTGTCTTGTGAATGCAAGTTTGCAAATATTATTTTCGGCCAGGGATGTCTAGGGCGCGATACTCTAGTCCGAGTCTGAGACCCATGTAAAACCTCAGAAACTCGCACTCGGATCGGACTGAACAGAAGTAGGGCTCATCGACGTGTTGGGGACTCGAATTATTGCGTGTTTTTATCACGGTGTACTTGTGATTATTATATATTTGAATATCGGTAGGTGGGTAGTGTTGTCAAGTTTTGTTTCGCGGGCAGTCACCGCGGTCGCAGCAGTATTTATACGTAGGATAGTTCCGGGAGTTCCGCCAATCAAAGCTGAAGTAGTGTATGTATGTATGGACTCGGAGAGCACATTCGGGTTGAATTTATCCACGTGTTGAAATAATCCATATTTATTAATTAGATATATTGCAAAAGTCGTACAGAAATAATGTCTCTAACATCAAACCAAACACTGAGAAATTGGACCGAAGCGAACGTGTCTAATGATATGTGATATCTAGTTGCAGACTTTCCCGATAACCATGTGCTGGGGTCACGACCTGGATTGCCGACGTCAATATTGTCCAATCATATATAATATCATAAACACATCGCGATATTTGATTTGTTGGTTTCCTAAACTGTATACTTCGAATACCATGTTTAGTTACAACATTCTTCTATTGAATATTAAATAGGCTTGTTGTATGAAGTGATGTCGCAACAAGGGAAACCATACAAGTTTTCTTCCAGACGAGTTGCTAAAGTCATGTAAATGGAAAACACGAAACTCACGAAATTTCGTCATTTTTTACAATTTTTATTGCTGATAATATGGGTATTCTAATAGCTAGTATATCTATTCGAGATGAAATATGTTTACTTTGTTACTAAATGCGCGGTTCAAAAGGCGACATCAGCGAGTACAAGTATAGTAGGCTAAAATATGCCGTCGATGTGTCTCGTGTGGTGATGGTATTGTGATGCTTCTTATTGGCAAATAATAAAAAATCAGACAAATAAAAGTCACTGAATGTGAAACACGCGACATTACAAGTGTTTATGTATATCTAGTCTAGCCGTTTTGATTTATTTTGCCATTATATGGGGACATGATATTTTAGCATTTATACTCACAGACACTGACAATTGGTCAGGAAATGTGAGTAAATATCAGTAAATGTTGGTTAATAAGACATGTAGACTGTAGTTTTTGCTACTCATGTCTGTTACAACCACTGGCAATGTATTTTTTCACAATGTTGTTGAGTTTTATTCACCTGTTGACTACGCTCATCATAGGCTACGTGCTGTCTCTCTATGACGTCATAAAATCCTGTGGTCTAGGTGGGACCGGAAATATCCGAAAACACTCGAAGTAAATCCGAAGGGAACTGACTAAAAAAAGGTCATTTTAAGGTGTTTGCAGACTCTTTTTTAAAGTTTTAAAACCAGAATACGTTTCATAAACATGTCGTCTAGCAAAATAGCAATAGTGATTGTGAGCATTTTGAATCACCTTTAAAACTTATTGCCTGAAAGTGTCTGAATAGTCTCAAGATTGCCTATTAAGAGTAAAAAAGCTCCAGGACTCCTAGGGGACCCCCCCCCCCCCCCCACATGAGAGGTGTACATATTCCCTTCTCAAGGTTTCTCCCTATCTTTTACGGTCTAAATGCTATTAAACTCCATTTTGAATATACTTACCTTGTGTTGTCAATAATTTTGTGATCGTGCTATCCCAGAATAGTCTAGTCAAGCAGTCCACATTGAGTCACGGTCAAAAAATACATGTTATGTGAATATGGTATATGGGGGGTCATCATGTTTTAGAATTAAGTGATGGGGGCGTCAGCCTGTTTTTGGTATTACAGATAGAGGGGTTCAGTGACTGTTTGTCGGCTGGATGGCAAACTCCACCAGCGGCCCCAAGGCTGGAGAAACTGACCGGTCCCTTACTTTAGGAGGGTAATAGAATAAGTAATTTGCATAATAATCGATTTTCAACAATTACGTTATATTACAATTCCATAGTTGATGCTTCAAATTTCATGTACATTGACTGGAAAAAATACACTTGTTCTATATGTCCTACCAAATTGCAGTTTTCTGTTGAAATGTAATACTTCATTTGCATAATATATGAATTTGGAAATTAGGCACTGTCTGACGTACTAAGCTTGTTACTATAGCTTTTAAATCTAGTGAGTAATTTGTGTAATCAACGGTTTTTATAAATTAGGCATTATATGAATAATTCTAACAAGATGTAATTGTAGTAAGTCATTTGCATATGGAACCAATCAGGTGATATCTGAAAAGTGCAAGCTTACAATTCAATATAATTTGTTACATACACCGATAATAACAAAGTATATGTGTTCTCTATAGCCGATTGATGTAATTTTTTAATTTTAATGAGTCATTTGCAGATCGCATGAAAATTACGAATTAAGTTATGTATCATGTATGGTAGCTCAGAATTTCATAATCTCATAATACGTGAAGGAACCAATCAAAAGGCTTACGGTAGACAGTCAGTTTTCATCTGGTCTGTGAAGTTCGTCTGATAAAAATGGTATTTAATGGGTTTTCAATATACTGTGAAACCTTGTTGAGTGCTGTATGATGTTTATTGTCTTAACTCTATATAGGACACTGACTAATCGTCACTAGCTGGCTCCTTTTAAGAATATACTATACACTTTTAATCTATAGACTTATAGTATAATTTTGGCTATACCTTTGTCAAGGAATTCAGAGCAGTAACAAAAGTTTTTTAAGAATCCTGTTGTCATTTATAGACAACTTTTGTGGTTTTATAGAATCTGTTCAATATATATTATTGTAAATTACGTCGCTGCATTGATAATATAGCAAGCGGAGTAAATCCCTCTGTTCTTCTATGCACTTCAGGCCCTGTTTTAGCAAGTCAATATCTTCGCGGTTCAAGGAATTCACTCAATGTCCTTGCAGTGGGGGATGACCACTATCTATACAAAGGCCGACCATTAGGCGTGGGTGACTATGAGTTCACAGGTCCTCTGGAAGACTCTTGTTGTATCATTGACATTGAGGTTCTACCTGATGGTTCCCTCCTTGCTGTTTTACCAACTTATGGCCTATCTGAGAACACAGCACTCGAGGGCAATGGTTGGTGGTCTGAGACCATGCCCAACAGCTGCTGTGTGATTGGCATCAGTGTTACAGAAAATGGTGGACTTATAGGACTAGACACAGATAGGAATCTGATCTTTCGTCACGATTTATATATGCCATGGAGCATTCCTACTTCTAATGGTGGCAATGTATTAAAGGTAGAGGCAATTGTGAATGGCGCAATCCTTGGTCTTGATGGTGGACATCTGGTGGTGAGGGAGACAATAGGCGGAGCCTGGATAAATCTCACTGATGATGTATATCAAAAGTCGATGCCAATTATTGATCTGTCAATCACTAACGAAGGCTTTGCAATTCTCGGGCTTGGAGATGGTTCAAACGGCCAAGTCACCATGTTATCACTAACAATCGGAAACCTTCCTGCTTTCAAAGGTACTGTGTCACTCAAACCCACTCACCTATCTGCTGTGTTGTGTTGTGTTGTGTTGTGTTGTGTTGTGTTGTGTTGTGTTGTGGTGTGGTGTGGTGTGGTGTGGTGTTGTGTTGTGTTGTGTTGTGTTGTGTTGTGTTCATAAATATCCCTACTAATGACATTATTGATTACATTTACTTGTGCTGAAACCAAACACTTTTACCGTAATTGGGTTCACAGTAAATACTTTCATAAAACTAATAATTTATTAGTTTATACTTGTCCTTAGCCGCATTTGAATATAATGTTCTTGCGTTCTTACCAAATGACAAAGTTAGGGTTGACCCCGGGGCAGAAAGAACGGTCGGAATGTTATAAAACAGCTTTATACAACAGTTCCCTGAATTTAATAAGATAATTCCTCACATTGTTTTACAAAACATGTAAAACAAAAGGTATTTGTTGAAGATGTTGGAGATGAGCAGACATATTTGTTTGTAGAGCAAGTGAAAATATATGATTCACATTAATGATTGGACAGTTGAGCTTGGGTCCGGCTCTGCAAATGAATAAAGATATCTCTTAGGAGAGATTTCACAATATATTAATCTGGTATTATAAAAGCCTATACGGTAAGAGTTCTGCCATTGACTTGTTATACGTAGACAGATTTTATAATATATATACAATGTTTTAAGACAAAAATGACGAAAATGCGCACAAGTTCCTCAATACGCCCCCTTGAATTTCATGAGCTGGTGATTTCCCTTTTTCCTTTACATGCGCGATTCGTATTCTCATACAAATTCACTGCTACTATTGTCGGCGATGTGCTCTATACATTGTTCAGATTTTATTTCTGAGTATGAGATATCGAAATTATTTATTTTACAATTAGTACTGAGTTGAACCTCATTTCGATCGATTGAGTTATCGCAGTGAGCAAAGCCGACGGTTAGGATGAAGTGACGGTATATATTCTTACAACTATTAATTAAAAATATCACTTCCTGATTTTTGTCGCATCATCTTAACTCCATATGCCCCAAATACTGCGACTGCGATAATCATCAGTAATATGTATATGTATTTATTTTCATAGCGGGAGGATCTGACGACACTCCCGAGTCTGGTATGTACAACTGTTTTCCGTAGACCAAGTCATTTGTATTAAATAAACAATCAAGATCAGTGAGCCTAATCATAAGGTTTAAGGTTGAGATAGACACCAAAATGATAACACACAAACATCACTTACACCGTGTGGGCTCTTTATTTTAGTTAATGATATAAACAGTGACAGCATGCACACTACTACACAAGGTATAATTAATCAGTTGAAGTTCAAACAAAATATATGGTTACCAACCAGTGAAAGTTGGTAGAATCTGTTAAAGTTTACAACTGATTTGATAAAATAAAGAACGAAAATCATTACATACATATTGTTAGATTACTAGAATTGGTTTCCAACTTTGTCTCAACATTTGCTACAACATTGACAGGCATTGCTGAAGTTACACTAAAACTTAGATGTAATGTCACCAGGGTTCACACACTTAGCAGTTGCCTAGTCTGGAAATACTAGTCTCATGTATTTTGAATGATATAGCTATAATGGTAAGTAATTCTACTTTATACATGTGCATTTTTTCATAGTAAGTACATGAATTCATCACTCAAACACAAAATTGATGAGTATATATCCCTGAAATGAAAGCAAGACATGGTCAAGGAAAAGCAGACAACTGGTTGTATACAGTTGTCTATTCATTCAGGCAAACCCATTGACTGCTTGTTAGTATCCAACTGTGATACGATCCTAAAATCTGCAAGTAATTTACAGTACACTTACACAACTGGAGTAAACTTGGAGACTAACTATATGTATGTAAACATTATCATTCTTTATTTGTCGAATCGGAATAAATGCATACTCTATTCCCTATTTATATGTGCACCTAAAAATGCAGTCTATATATTTAAACAGTTATTATGCATATCTATTTTCGATTTTCCAGGGCTTTCCATAGGCAACTTTCCGGTGAAAATTGGTGAAATTTGTTAGATAAGATATACAAACAGCTATCCTCACTAGTGAAGCTCGGAATATTACTTTTGGTGTACTCTCATGAACCATGTAGTACATAAATGTCTCGACATCATTCCAGTCCCTAAATCCCTATAAGACTTACATGTAAAAAAAACAAAAAAAACCACATACGTACAGGGTAACTGCTTCAGTATATTGACTACATTTTTTAGGTATTTAATATCGGAAGAGTATGTGTCTAAACTTTAACAGATTCTACCAACTTTCGGTCATGTGAGAAACGAGTGCCCTAGGAGCCTTGTCACTTACAGTTGAAGATATGAAGTGACAAACCTAAATGTCATGAGTATCTTTCCCCAGGATGAAGACAGATATTGGTGAATAATGTTAAGAAACTACCATGGAAATGGCTGTAACAATTTCTTTGTATATATATTCTAGATAAATATTTAGGTTCATATTTCTTCGAAATCAATACAGATAAATATTGATACAGAATTTAAATCAAAGCATGTCATTTAAAACATGTCTTCATAGAATTCACACTACTCTCAAAAACTTTCTTTCTGTATGAATGTGATTGCTACTGATTGGGAAGAGACAATGTCAAAGGTGAAAAGTGTTTTGAAAATGTGTTAGTGGCCATTTAGAGGCATAAAATATCATACCCATAGACATAATATAAAGTCTTACAATGTTTGAATTTGGTCTTAAAATACCAGAATTGAGACAATTTTACTATGCAGTACATGTTATCTGGCTGTGAAGTGTGTTTTGTTGTGCTGAATGCTGATGTGCACTTGGTAAATAACCTCTCCCGAAGTTTAATTTGGTTTTTGAAAAAAAAATCATAAATATTAGAGCAAAACATTTGATGGTCTAATGACCTCTCAGCCCCTTCCCATTGTTGTAAATTTTGCTCATTCCTTTAGTGCATGTTGGATATGTACTGCTTAGTTTAATCTCAAATTACTATTGTATGCATCATCAGAACCACATAAACTATTGTATAGAATATTACCGGTATACAATTTGGAATAGACTCAAATGTATATGGTCACATGTATTATTTAGAAAATATAAAGAAATCCCCTTGAATAATTTTGAAAGAAAGTGTGTATAGTAGTCAGCAGCCATTTTACTGCCATGTGAAGCCCGAATGAGGATACTTTGCTCAGCACCTAAAAGAAAATTCCAATGCCAAAAATACGGGTAGGTATGGCCCGATGAACATTTTTCCCCATTTTTTTCTGGCATTATATGCGATTTGAAAAGAGAAAATAAGCATGTGACTTTCAAAAAAACTGCTTAGGGTACGTGAAAAGGTCTATATACACTACTGAATATCTGGCTAAATAGAATATAACCCATTAGCGGTTGGATTCTACAAAATATTGATTAATATAGGGTTATATCCTGAGGGCAGGGGTAAGATCAGAATGTAGTGTAGCGGCGAGCTGTTGTGTCCATGCACCGAATGCATATAACCCAATATCAAGGCTATAATATTTTTATTATATGTCTCCATGGATGTCATTTTCATGCAGGAAATTTCACTCAGGAAATTTAACAGGAATAAACTTGAATTTTGCGCCAGACTAGAACCGTCCTACTTAATTTTATATTCAATAGGTGCGCTGAAACAACAGACTGCTATATTTAGAAGGTGCTTTGCGTGGTCAACCTCATTTGCATAATTTTAAAAATCGTGTATCAATCATATAGAAGTCGACATACACAACTTCTCTGTATTATAGAGTGTGTAGGACAACCTCGGCCTGCATGTATATTTAAAATATCAGCGCTTCCCAATATCAAAATCAGCTGTTTACTGTGAGAGCGGCTACTTAAAAAACTAGCTGTTTGTTCCAAAACCATGTGCTATATCCTTACCGACGACTTAATTTAAACAGAAGCATCATCGGATTCAGTTAACGTGAGTCTGATTCCAGCCACGAAAATGACTCCGAATTATATTTATATGTATATCTGTTATATGTGTAAAATGTTGCTGATTCACATGTAAACTATCGATCGCTTGTATTCACCTTGGCATCAAGTACCTTACAACTTTTGATAACATGTGCTAAGTCAATAGGACAAAGGTGACCTTGGAAGTACATGTAACTCGTGCAATATATCTTTATGCAGATTAATAAAATTCCGACACCTAGTAGTAGTAGCTTGAGTAGGTTTTCTTCCACGACCGTATCTTTACCGGAAGTAAAGTTTGATGTTGATTTCAATCACTGCCAAAACATACGCATGTCTATATGTCAGCATGACTTTCTCTATCGAAAACAATTAAATGCGCGATATTCGAATATACTCTGTATTATAAAGTGTGTAGGACAACTTATACCAATATATATATATATAAATAATCTCCCGGTATTTCGAATGAGTGCTACGTCATCGACGACGAATGATTCCCCTAATGTCGGCCTATTCCTCCGAGCCGATAGGCACGAATGAGAAATACCGGGAGGTTATTTATTCATTATATACATAGACCCACTATTTGCTTTTCTATTATAATGAAAATATTAAACTAAAATATTCTCAAACTTACGCTGTTATACTGAAGGAGCAATAGAGGAGAATGCGTTTTAGGCAAACGAGAGAAATCACAAAATGACTCTCCCGAACTGTACATTTATGAAAATACCTTTATTTCCTATAACGGAATTCCCCTTTAAAACGAAAATAGACCTAGAAACACTGACAATTATGTCACTAAAGTACCTACACAATTATGAAAGAAAAGGTATATTTCTAAAATCTTAATACTATATTTTAATGGGCGCTGACAAACGAGTTTTTTTCGATATAGTATTCATTTCTTTGAACCTTCCAAACAAACAATTAAATACACGAATAAAATCGTATTCTCAAAGCTGTCAGTGGCTTTCCTACCATTGTCATTGATCTATCCTAAAGTATTTCAAATGTGCCACGCAGTTTTTGTCTTCCAATGGGATTTGTAAATATTCTAACTACAGAAACGAAGCAGTTTTTTTCTTCAGGTTTTTCTTTTTAAAAAATTGATTATAAAGAAGGTATCAGTGACATCCATACACATTTGCTTATTAACTGACTCAAAGATAAATTGTACATTCCAGGATCCGATTACGTAGCCCTTAAGATTGTCCTACCGATTGCTCTTCTGTTCATCGTTGTAAAAATAGCTGCGATTCTGATAAGACGATACAGACAAAAGAAGAAAGGAGGAGCTGCTGAAGCACAAGACGGCGGTACTCCTGAAGAGTAAGGAAAAACCAATCATAAGCCAATATATATATATATATATATATATATATATATATATATATATATACATATACACCTGACGATCCTTCGGGTGAAACGGTCCGTAGTGTAATTCCACTATGTAATATCAGACTCGTCTTCTTTCATTTTTATATATATATATATATATATATATATATATATATATATATATATATATATATATATATATATATATATATATATATATTATATATTGCTCTTCTCTCTCGTTTCCGATGATGCATTTTAATGTACCATTTATTCATTCCTCGGAAGAATATATATCACTTAATTAAATATGTAATGTTGACGCCTTTTTGCAAAGATTCTGGATTATCTTATCTCACCAACTTTGGTTACCATGCTATATCCATATGAATCAAATTTGACAGTGCCTTAAATGAGGCACTTTCAGAAACTTAGGAACACATTGAACGCTTATTTTACTATGATGCAGTTCGGTCAAGATGCAATCTGATTAAAATCTGATGTTAGATAGGCTGGTTTTCCTGTATTTACCTTTATTCCATCGTTATTGCTTCTTTTACGTGAGTTTTTTTTTTCTGGGCGAACGCCTTTCTAACACGTTCGCCCAGGAAAAAGAAACTCACGTAAAAGACGCAATAACGATGGAATAAAGGTAAATACAGGAAAACCAGCCTATCTAACATCAGATTTTAATCAGATGGGTCAAGATGGTGATATTTAATATCTATCATTTTCGCTATCATGCAACTGGAAATATTTCCATTAACTGATCTTACAATTTGATCCTCTACTTTGCGTAATTTACGTATACATGTAATTTCTGTACCATTGTTACATACCTTGGCTAATGAGTGAATTTCATATTATTACACAATTTGGGTTAGCGTTGTAACCAATTAGCAACAAATATCAAAATTACTTCATTTCATGCTCATCATAGCATTATGGTCTTTATTAAAGATTTATTTAGATGTGACAACTACTTTTGAAATTATATCACTTTTAGGTAATTTCTCCTTGTATTGTCTGTGGAAAGTAAATGTCCCTTGTGTCCATGGCTACCATCATTTTTGAGTAATAAGATGTTTTTAATGTTGTGGGGGGGGGGCACAGGTGATATTATGGAACTATTTGTATAAATCGCCATTTCTCCACACAATGTTAAGTAATTAACATACATAAATAATTGATTGTAAAAGAAATGACACGTTGGTTACCATGGTAACACCTAAACAAATTTGATATGTAAAATGTAATCAGCCTCTTGGGGAAATTCCTTGAGGGAGATATGGAATGTATATGTCCCTTCAAATACAATATATTTATTGATGTATTTTTACCATGCTATCCAAATAAGACATTTCCGGAAAGGTCATTGTATTCGTTACTTAGAAAAGACTGTTGACACACGCCATTCATATCTCATGCTGATGCATTTTGACAAAACGTTTGATTGAATTCAAATTTCAGTCAGTTTGGTTGTCATGGTAACCATGACCACTGTGTCCACCATTGATGGTGTCATTAAATCCGACACATTGAGAAACCTTGAGATACATGGAGTTTATGTAAAACTATATCAAAATGTGGTCAATACCGAGATCTTTATACTGTTCACATGTTCATTAATTAATTTTTGTAGGGTGAATGTATAATTATATTGTTATTAATTAGAGAGATTAAACAGAGTTTAGGAGTTTGAGATAAAACTGATAAAGATTTCTGCCATGTGTAATCAAAACTTGCAGATATCAAATGGCAGATTCTTGTCAGCTAACAGTATTTGGAATCTTGTGGTCTGAATCCAATATCCTTAAGAGAGTCTGTTGACTTTTTAGTCTAAGTGGGACATGGTGTAGTTAAAATACTAAATTTGCAAACGACAGGCACAATGGATAGGACGCGTAACTGGTGATAGTTCATGCCTTGTATTCCTTTCTAGATATGTCTGAATTGACTTGTTTTAATTTGGAAGATGGGAAGTTAATAAAGCAAATGATATAATTTGGATGGGTACTCAATTCACTAAATTCGTCACATGAAAATAGTTCTAAAGATATCAAGACTCGGAAGTGTTACACTTTCGTAATTCGCGTAAGCTCTGCTTGATCTCTCTATTATTAAGCATAATTTCTGGAGATTTCCATAACCGAGAGATAATACTTGAAATGTACAAAATCTGAGAGGGCAGTATATTATAAGGGATAGTGGTATATATATATTTATTTGTTTATTTATTTATTTGTTGGCTTATTCAATAAAACGTTGCTCAGTCGTCTACCTAGATGTGGTCAGTGCTAGTTTTATATTGATTGATCGCCTAATCGTTATACATTTTATGGAATGCTAAAAAAAGAATGTGACAAATCTGAATGTTTTTGTATACACCTACTGCAGAGTTTGGTACGAATGGTCAGATTTAGAGGTTTAAGAAAATGTAAACATTTTATTATACATTATAACATATGTGTAATTTTATCAAAACTGTACTCGATATAGTACAAGACAATATGAAATTAAATCCAGACAAAACAAAAGACATGATAATCTCATTTAAGAAAGACCAACGAGAAATTCCCCTCACCAAAATAAATGACACAGTCGTCGAGAGAATCACTGTTCAGAAACTTCTCGGGGTAATGATAAATAATACTCTTTCATGGTCAGATCATTTTGATTATATATACAGTAAAGCATCTAAACGGTTGTATTTTCTTACTCTACTCAAGAGATCAGGATTGAGTACTAAGCACTTATTGCTGTACTATACCTCAATTATACGACCAGTTGTAGAATACGCATGTCCACTGTGGCATAATGCACTTACAAGTGACCAAGCACAACAAATTGATATGGTACAAAAAAGAGCATTCCGGATCATTTTTCCTCAGACATATCCGGAATGTGTCCCTACCAATATCAAAACTCTAACGCAGAGGAGAGATACAATATGCCAATCATTTTTGGGGAAAATATGTATTAGTAATGACAAATTAAATTACTTGATCAATCCAACCTCAACAAGGAAGACACGTCACTCAAAAAAATATAGTATTCCTAGATGTAGAACCGAACGATTCAAAAACAGTTTCATACCATACGCTTTGTACAATTACCAATGATGGCTTGACAGAAAGTTTTTGAGCTTGTATAGACCTTTTTAACAGTAATCAGTATTTTTTTATGTCTTACCTTTCTTTAGCTTTTTAACATTTTATTAGGAATCATTCTTAAACATTTTAGCCTTGCTGTCTGTACTCTTTTAGTCTGTGTTTTCCTGTGTATTTGCGATTTTAAATTGTATGATTTCAACCACCTCTTTGTGTTCGGTTGCAAAATAAAGATAATTTTAAAAAAAAAGAAAAAAAAGAAGAAAAAAAGACAGTATGGATACTATGTACAACTGACATTTATCAGCAATTCCACTACGTTTTTGAATGAAATTTCCTAATAATGTCGGCAATTTTTATTACATCTGCAGTTCACATAAATTATTACAAATTTCGGCAATTATTATAAAGGTTGGTTTTTAAAAGAAAAACGTGTTTTTATTACAATTATTGGGTTTTTACAAATATCGGTAATTGTTAGAAATGTCGGTAGTGCAGAGCATGCTGAGAAAAAAATCGCGATTTTCGTGACCTTTATCATGAGACCACTTCCTGACCCTTTTTTGGCACCATCTAACAGAAATATGGGTTGGAGTTTGGCGTGATATCACTTCCTTTTGTTTGATTGATTGATTGATTGATTGATTGATTGATTGATTGATTGATTGATTGATTGATTGATTGATTGATTGATTGATTGATTGATTGATTGATTGATTGATTGATTGATTGGTTGGTTGGTTGGTTGGTTGGTTGGTTGGTTGGTTGGTTGGTTGGTTGGATGGTTGGTTGGTTGTGATTGATTGATTGATTGATTGATTGATTGATTGATTGATTGATTGATTGAAACAAACAATGAAAATGTGTCATCAGTACTATATAAATGTTGCTTCAAGCTAGCAATATATTCCTACATTCATTAACTTTATATTCTTTTGTTGAATAACTTCCAAACTTGATATTGCTTTTTCACCTATTTGTTTAAAATGTCTTTGTAACTTTATACCATTCCTCTTGTGTGCAAACAACGATAGCGACCCCCACCCCCTGCACTGGGTCCCCCTCCTCCTTCCCTGCCTCCCTGCCTCCCTGCCTCCCCCCCCCCCCTCTCTCTCTCTCTCTCTCTCTCTCTCTCTCTCTCTCTCTCTCTCTCTCTCTCTCTCTCTCTCTCTCTCTCTCTCTCTCTCTCTCTCTCTCTCGCCTTCCTCTTACGTCATTACACGTATATATTGAGTTACACATTATCCGTAGCGTCTGATTATCGTGCATGAGCACTGATATTCAAAGTCTGAGGGTTGCCTATAAACACACAACGATAAGCAGCTTACTAGTAACTGCAAACAGAATAGGTGTGGAATTTACGCTAATGATCTTTCTCTTTGTATTCACAAGAGTCACAAAGTATGCATGCGCCTCGAGAACAAATTTCTCCAAAAATGAAAGTTCTTGGAAGCTGTCTAATCTTTGCCGTATGAAAGATTGCTCCTGCTCATGTATGGTAAATAAAATGGAGATTCTGCGTCTTGTTGTCAAGGAAACCGCCAAACCCACAGAATTAATACAGTATTTGACAACCATTATCAGATTCTAAAGTGGCTTAATTTTGACATAATTTCGAACTTTACACACCAAATAGAATTTCGGCTCTGGAGCAGGTGTAACATATAAGTGTACTTACAATATTGTACACTGAAAAGTG
The DNA here is from genome assembly GCF_964340395.1 of Glandiceps talaboti. Taxonomy (NCBI): domain Eukaryota; kingdom Metazoa; phylum Hemichordata; class Enteropneusta; family Spengelidae; genus Glandiceps; species Glandiceps talaboti. Next base: position 18,011,205 of record NC_135559.1, read on the forward strand.
AATAGGTATGCCACAGGTAGGTATCGTAGACATCCACCAATACCTGTATGTACATGACTGTATACATGGCTGTGTACAAAAAGGTGTGACTTTTTCATGGTCATATGTTTGCGCAATGTCTACTACAATCCGTTTGTGAGGTACTTTCAGGGAAGCAGGCCCATTACCCCCTGTCCTTTATATTTTGCCTCCGGCCCGTAGCGCCCTGTCCAGTTCATCCCTGGCACGTTGTCCCCTGGTCATTTTGCCTCTCCCCTCTCAGTTGAATCGAAAGTACTTTTGAAACTTTAAAGTGCAGATATTTTTCCATTGCCAAGATTCTTCTGTTCATAAATGAACCTGTCATATATATAATCATGCTCTGGTAAACGAATGACTTTAACATTACTATATATGTATTGATACTTTACCGTCAATTGTGTACAAAAAAAATCTATTGTGCTATGTATTTTGAATTTCATTATATGAAGGAAGAGAAGTATTCGCAAACACTGAAAAAGCATAACGACAATCACTATACCTGTCAACGGCCGTTAACTATGATAAATTATTTTAAAACAAAGAATACATCGTTCTATCTACATCTGTTTTCTTTGGTGAGAATAGAGTGTTATATCGGAGTGAAAGGTAATATGTCTGCAATAGAAAACAATTCACAGGTGTTAACTCTCAAAGTAAAAAAAGATGACAACGTTTTGTTCAACAGCAATACAGTACTAGATTCAACAACAACAAAGACTCATGAATGACGTTTCGAATGAACCGATGTGACAGAATGCATCATCCATGGCCGTATTAGTAACTCCTATGTGCATTCATGATTAAATCCAATTCGATGATTTAGACTATATGTTGATATATTATGGGTGTCAAAAAAGGCCAGGGGCAAAAGGTCGGTGGCAACGGGCCGGGAACAATGGGCCTATAACCGAACTTTCAGAACATGAAATTATACGCATGTGTACATATAACCTGTACCAATGCAACATACCTGTTACCTGTATTTGCAAACAGTCCTGCTGAAATCTGACCAAATCAAAGACCCTGTAACAGAACTTGTTTCACATATTACCCTGTTACAGAATTTGTACAGGGCATTTAACAGTCATGTCCTATAATCTACTTCTGGTATTTTAGCAGTGTGTAGGATGCTTTAAAATGGGAGAGTTACACTGTTTTCAAATTTCTGACAGAGAAACATTCTTAAGTTTGTCTTCTTTCAGATTGCCATTAGATGGCAAATATCTGGATTAACCAGTTCAAAGATATAAAGTTAATCTTTTAATCTGTAGCAACGTTTTTGATACATCACCATGACAACATTTCCTTGATTATAAAATGCTCTCCCAAAATATCACAATTGAAGGATATGAAGTGTCCCATTACATATCACCAAAGCCAGGTTGAGTTAAAGACGGATAAAAAAAATCGGTGCCTCAAGCCCTGGCTGCTAAGTACCGGAAAAGATTAGCTGCTGTTACGTCAAATTTTATATAATTTTAGAAAACTACCCTAACACATGTACACATGGATAGTGCAAGGAGACAGCGAACAACAAAATCAGATGTCATTGTATTTTTAGCTTCTAGAGTAAACCGGCAAGCTTTAACTATGCTTTAACTAGTTTGTATGCGCTGTGTTACAGCAGGTTAAGGAGCCTCACAATTCTGTATTATATGCCTCAATATAATATACACATGTTGTTTTGCAACTGTTTCTTCGGATAAGAACAAAGGGGATACATGTTGATACAGGTGTATATTACCAACTGGTCAAATGTGAGGAAAGGTATTTCTGTACAAGATGTACGGAAGGTCTGAGTCTAAAGGATGAAAACTTAAGATAAATACAAAAATCAATATGACAAATATAACATCATATATTATATCACATCACATCACATCATGATGAGATCACATATCATAACATGTCATATCATATCATATGTCATATCATATCATATCATATCATATCATATCATATCATATCATATCATATATCATATATCATATACAATACAATACAATACAATACAATACAATACAATACAATACAATACAACGCAACGCAACGCAACGCAATACAATACAATACAATACAATACAATACAATACAATACAATACAATACAATACAATACAATACAATACAATACAATACAATACAATACAATACAATACAATACAATCAATATCTCTCACATTTTCCACCATATAAACGCCAACTGTGAATGTGATAAAAAGATATTACAGCCCCAATTAATTACCCTGTATGTAAATCCTGCTCTCCAGCTCAACATCGTGAATGGTCATCAAAAACTCTAATAGCCCGTGGTAAACAATGAATGTTCATTGGCGCACTGATCTGTAGTATAAGTGATAAATGTCATATGAAATCAAAGTAAGTTCATTATATTCCAAGCTGGGTTACTCTTATACTTGACGGATAACAGTAACGTTACGTGTGATAAAGAAGAGTTGTTGTTGTTGTTGTTGTTGTTGTTGTTGTTGTTGTTGTTGTTGTTGTTGTTGGTGGTGGTGGTGGTGGTGGTGGTGGTGGTGGTGGTGGTGGTGGTGGTGTTGTCGTTGTTTAGTCTACTGCGCTGTGTGTGACATCCTTTGCTTTCCGAAGTCCACACTGAGCTTGTCATCCGATCAACAATTTAGTAAGCAAGTCTTCAATTCCCCCTAAAGTGTTAACAGTTGGTAGAGGTAGCATAAGTTGGGTCAGATTACCAGACCCAGATGTGTCCAAAAACGTGTACTATACGGACAGGTGCTTTGCTACAAATGCTGTACACCACAAGTTACGCCATCTCATCTTCTGAATATTGGAAATTACTAATATTTAAATAACATAACATAAGTGTCTGTGTTAGTAACTATACACTACCAATGGACTCTGTCATTACTACAACCCTACATTTCAACAACATTACTACATAATCACTCCTTTCTACCTCTTTTCCAGAGAACTGATTTCTGCAGATGGAAACACTTACAGCTACCGCTGTAAAATACCAGAGATGTCAACATTTCCCGCCAACATCAAAGCTAAAGTTATGAACTCCACTGTCATAAACAATGAAGCGACCCAACAAACTGAAACAAACTTTACAAATTAATTCACATTGATATCGCAAAGAACAAAATCATACTCTAGTAAACAGACTATTCCCTAGAAAAACTAATGTTATGCATGTGTCAATTTCCAAGTTCCACTTTTAGATTTCAAACTGTTTGAAATCCAAAAGTTGAACTGACAATCTAAGACATATATAATATTAGTTTTTTTAGGGAATAGTCTGTATACTAAAGTATGTTTGGTTCATTGTATTCAGTATTAATATCAATTATTATGGGCGTTGTTCAGTACTTTCGTTATAATAAACAGTTCTAAATTCATAACTTGGACTTGACAGAAGTCTAACAACTACTAACATTGCAGTTTCTCTTTGGTTACAATAAACAGTTTGAAATCCAAATTTGAACTTGGAAATTGACACGTGTAACAATATAGTTTTTCTAGAGCTCAATCCGTTTACTGGAGTACATTTGTTTTATTGTTTTCAATATCAGTGTCAATTCATACTGACATTGTTCAGTACTTTGGTTATAATAAACACTTGTAAATTCATAACTTACACTTGACAGATGTGTGTAACTACTAGTAGCATCATATACCCCGTTTGCTTACAATAAACACTTTGAAATCCAAAACTTCAACTGGGAAATTGACACGTGTAACAATAGTTTCTACAGATTAGTCTGTTTACTGCAGCGTGTTTCTTTTGTTGCTTTCAATATTAATTGACATTATTCAGTAGTTTGGTTATAATAAACACTTCATCTAGTCTCTAGCTTGGACCTCTGAACCAACACAGACATTTTCCCAGAACAAATAACAAATGTAATTTAAATGACAGAACAAATGTCATAGCTCTGCACAATGCCTTGATTATTTGATAAATATATAATCACACGAAATTAATCCTCATTTTACATCATAATGTTCCGATTATGATTCCTAGACTAATACTAAGATTCAGCTTTGCCAAAAATGTGTATTAGTCCATGGTATCACACTGGCAGCATAAAACTAACATTGATTTCGTGGGATTATGTATAAAAAAACCTTTTTATTAAAACCAAAGATTGTATACCTTTCACGACCAATAAATAAAGTTCATTCTTTACATCTGTACTATCCGTTATATCTATAGTAAGAACTGAGTGATAATGTGTGACTTTCAAAATAGATTTCAATAACAACAATTAGTTATATTTCAAGAAAGCACACTTCAAATTCAATACCAAACCACACACCTTTTTAATTTTATTTAATATATCTTATTTCCACCACAAACATCAATCAATGAGGAAAAATAACTAATTGCACATGTTCTGCCGTATGCTAACAAATCTCTGTAAGAACAAGAATATCAAAACTTTGCCCTTACGGAAGGCATTCAGTTTAAATCTGGTCTAAATTTCATTTAGACAAACTGTAGCAAGCAATTGAGAGACTTTGAAAACTGCCAATCCAGCTAGATTCCTGTACCATACTATCAACTATGTGCAGAGAGTGATATAAATGTCCTAATGATTGACCTCTGTGAAAGGTCACCCTTTACTTACTACTTCTATATTCTACAATTGACTAGAAGACACAAGTGATAAAGGTCACATTGATTAACGAGACAGAGCCGGGTCAAGTAATGTTATTATATCTTAATGAGTAGAGGTCACATGTCATCACAGAGTGATAAATTGTGCCCCAATTTTGAATCAACAGCTGTTTAGCTAAGACTATTCTAGAAAGGTTCAATAAACTGTCTATTGCTGAGCTGAATTAATTATATTGATAAACATTTACTACATAAGGATAAGAGAGTAACTTTTGTTGTAAACAACTTGTTTATTAACCATATTTGAATTACGGAATGAACAATGTTTTAAATAAAATGTTGATGACGTATGCGATTTAAGAGCAATGGAATTTTTCTCAAGAAATACTTGTCCGTTGGCTGTAAAGAGTTTGAGGCTGACCAACGGATTTTAGAGGTGCTGCGAGCACAAGTCTGGCTGAAATACAAACACTCGAAGGAACTTTGATATTCGGCTGTAATCGATTGTGGAGTTCAATTGAATCGTTCCCCATGCTGCAAATCGTATGTCATTCAACCCAAAAGTAATATTTGAGTCCTTGTGAGTCTCTTTACAGTATACTGTCTTAAGAAACCGTACCTCTGAGACGGCTGACTGAGCGGGTTTGAGTTTACCACTGAATATAGGCCAATGTCTTGCAGCTGCCTAATTCAGTGTCGTAACACTGGTGTAAAATCCGGGCAGAACAGCGTAATTCAAAGAATCAACAGGTAAAACATTCGTCAAACATAAGTACTTTATTAAGACATTATATGCTTCTAAGATCGGGTCATAGATTAAGGCATCCTGCACGCATGCCACGGATTCCTTTTGAAATGGCAAACATCGAAGACAATTTACAGCCAAATCTACAGGTTGATCAGAACATACCACAAAATGTGCCGATTGATCAGAACTTACAACCAAATATTACGGCTGCGCAAAATTTGGAACCCAATATTCAAGCTGACCCTCTTCATAACATTCAAAATCTAATACAAGACGTGAATAACAGAATAGAGAGAATGCAAATAAGCTGAGAAACCCTCCTACTTTTACGGTAGACAAGATGAATCACCAGAACGATGTTTGATGCATTTGCTATATTAAAGAACTTAAAAGACGATCAAAAAGTTCAATACTTTATACTAATGATAAGAGATATTGCTGAAAGATGGTATGTAGAGTTGGATCCAAATCTGGCACAAGATTGGAATGAGTTACGGCCTTTATTTATTGCAATATTTCATTGCATTCAACAGAGATGGCTTGATGATCAGCAATTAAATTTGATAAAGCAACAACAAAATGAATATATGGATGATTATTCCAGCCGATTACGGGAAAAATGTGCTAAAGTTCATCGCACGGCTCCGGAGATTTTGAGTGTATTTTTACAGGGTTTGTGTCATGACATCAAGGTAGCGACCTAATAGCACCAAATGGATACAGAACGACGTGTTATTCCTTTGATGAGGCATAAGAGAAGTAAATGGATTATAAGTAGACGAACACGTTACGCAAACTATACTCTTATAGTTTAAAAAAGGCCTGATTTCTCTCTGGAATATGATTTTTAAAAATGTGACCACAGATGAGGCAAATGCATGTGCATCAAAATAGAAATAGAATTAAATTGTCCTCACTTTAGTCTTTACCTTTTTGTATGCAAAACAATGTTTAGGGTCGGGGGCTTAAACTAGGGTGGGGGCGTAAACTAGGGTGGGGGCTTAAACTGGGATCGGTGGCTTATCGGATATTTTGAAGTCGTATATTTTAAGTGGATTTCTCATGCTGATTTGTTTGGTAGGTTTATTACTATTTTGCAGTTATATGCTGTAAAATATCATGAGATATTTAAAACATACAGCCAAATTAAAAAATAGTGAGTTTACATTAGCTTAATATGTGAGCAGGTGGTTCAGACGTTAACATGCTGTAAGACAATAGGCGCTTAACGTTTTGTGTGTGCGTACACAGATGTATGTTGTTTTGGGTATATTATTCATATGAAGGCAAGGAAAAAATTTCAGAAACATATTAGTAACAGTTTTGTGTCATGAAATGTATTTTCGTGTAGTTTTCTAAAAAGATTCTTCAATGTGATTTTGCTGAAGATGTCAATAAATACATTAACAGATGGTAGGTTAGTAAAGGCCATTTTACAGCAATTGGGCGTGGCCACTTTGTACACACATTCTTGTGGTATCTTGCTGTATACGCCATTTCGTTCTTCACACGGAAGGGTATGAACAGGGTATATGATATGAAGAGGTAAGTATTGCTTTAGTATTTTAGCATTCTCCATGGTAGTTTCAACCTGTCCTTCCAAACATTAGACTTGGAAGTGATCTCAGTTAAAAGGGTTAGGTAAAGATAGCTACAGAGACCATAGAGACCATATGGAAAACAACGGAAAACATAACTACTTAAACTAGACACTAACAAGAAAAAACTACCCATCCCAGCTATTTCAACATTGAGCATAATCAGAACCACACGATTATTTTTAGATCTTAAATACTTTCATTTCCAAAGGAACGAGTAACACAGTGTTTGTTGGAATATAATGATGCAAAAATTTTGCATATTTATTTGATTATTTGATCTGTGCTCAACCCAATCGTTTGGTGCAATAAGAAAATTACCTTCAAAGGACATACATTCTTTTTCCGGAATTGGATAAATTCGGATCTAATTTTTGTTAAAGATCTTGTAAATTTGGTTAGAGCTTTTGATGTTGAGCTGATTTATAGAAAACTTAATGTACACATAAACTGGATATCTGAAACTTTCAAGGAAACTAGTTAAGGACTAGTATAGGTGCTTAAGTAGTCACAAATTTGTGAAACCTTGAGTTGTAGAAAAGTGGAATAGAAAGTACGAACTTGACGTTAATTGGTCAAACATTTGGGTGTATTGAACAATTAATTTAACGTGTGAACGTAGATTGTCAAATTTTATGTTTAAATGTCTTCATTGTATCCTTCCTTGTAAGGAGAAATTGTACAAGTGGAAGAGAGCCTTCAATAGCTTATGTCGTATCTGTGGTACCGTAGAAACACAGAAACACATGTTTTGGGAATGTAGACGACTTGATAATCTGCGGATAAAAGTAATGGACTTCATCAGCAATATGAACAACACTAGAATTGATTTATGTTTTCGTGATTTAATTATTGGAATCAATAACGTAGATGGCTGTGTAAATCATATTATTGTGATTGCAATGTTTACGATTTACAAATCTTGGCTTATCTGCCAGGACAAAAGCGTATCTGTGTTTGAGAGATTGTCTTTTCTCCTTTTCAAAGAAGAGTTATCAGACAGAACCAGAATTGAGTGTAACATTAACTATGTAAAGGCTAGAAAGAAATGGAAAGGATTTGTCGAAATCATAGCCTAAATTGTGATTTTCATTTATTTTTCACCCTGTATTATTATGGCACGATAATAAAAAAAAAATATTTGATTAGCTACACTTTTTCCATTGACAGATGTTATTCCTGAAGAATGAGATGATGGAAATTGTGTTAGTATGGATGCTGGCATTAGGCTACCCTGCACTGGTCTTATCAAACCCTATCAACAAGGTTGATTTCAATGACGACGAACATATTATTGATGGTAAGGAACATTTTAATATCATACTGACCCTCTGTGATAGTTGAACATTTACTAAATTACAACACGTGACAGAGTATATATTTTGACACGATTCCACGCCCAGCACAGAGGGCATCTTTAATATTTAGGGAGCTTTCGGCAATTACAAGGGGTGGGGTAACTATTTGCCAATTAGTCCTCGGGGAGGGTCATATGTTAGAAAATAGAAATTAGGGGTGGCTTACATTTTACAATGACTCGGTTTCTTTATCTGACTTTGGATTATTTTGCCATGATCACACCGCTGCCACCCATTACAAAGCATATTGCTACGACATCCCACCACTGCCACCATTGTAAAGTAACTTCATAACATATCAGCGAAATGCAGTTATTTGTGGAGTGAGGAGAGAAGCAGGTCTCATTGTAGTAAAGGGGAACAGCATGGCTAGATATTGGGCTGGGGATAAGGGATCGGTCAGTTTCTTTGGCCGGGAGGGGGGGGGTGAATTGGGAGGGGGTCACCCTGTTTTTGAAATTTGCAGTGGGGGGGGGGTCATGTTGTTTTCAAAATTGGGGATGGGGGGGTCATTGTGTTTTGGATTGTGATGGAAGAAAAAAAATCCTTTTTCTACAATGGCATATAGCCTTGTCTGAAATGTGGTACATGTAAATATTTGTTCTTCTCCCTGTTTCTTACATGAATTCTTTAATATTACTTATTAGTTCAAGCATAACTATAAATATACATATACATGTACATGTATTACCTAGCTACCACACTAGTTACACAACATGTCATGTAAATGCTTGGCTGTTTCACAATCAGTGCTTCACTTATATTGCACTTTGGGGCAAAAGTGAACTTGAAGGTTTCATAATGGTAATCTTCATACATAGTTTATAAAAGGAGTTAATCTAAATTGTTCTATTCATCAGTATGAACTTGTCAGAAGGGATTAATACACTTTCTATTTTGGACACTACATGTTATTGACACTGCAAATCACCACATCTCATCAGATTCCAGTTTCTATTATACACTCGGTTTGACCACCTAAAGTTCTCTAACATACTGGTGACTTTAATATACATGCAATATTAATGCCACTATACCAATTTTACGGGGTCACTTTTATGTGACATGGGAAACTCATTTAAAACTTACATTTATGTTAGCTATTCGAAGCTTGGAAATATTACCTCAAAAGCTATGCAGATCTGCCAGGGGGAAAACCCCAATGACTCCCTCACCCCCAGAGGTCACTCATGCATTCAACCAACAATCAGATGCACCAACAACCTTTATACTGTCATAATGGTATTAAACTTTTCTTAAATATTTTCACCCAATTTTAATTTGAGATGATATTGTCTTTTAAAGATGTGAAATGTTTAACAAGGTAGTCTAAAATTGCCTTAAACTCCAAATTTCCCTTACCAATGATACTACCAGTAGATGTGCTGATCTTTACTACATGTATATAATGATGCCATTTAACTGTTTAAGAACATATTAAAACCCTATATAAGTTATAAAGAATAGTTTCTGATACGTGATACTTGCTGTCTTGTAAAGCATGGATTGAGTTATTGCTTGAAAGGGTCTGAATAGCCTGAAAATTGGCTTTAAGAGTAAACATCCTCTAAGGCATCTATATCTAGAGGGAGACCCCCTTGGACTACCTTTAGGACTACCTTCCCTGCCCTGTCTTGCAGAGTTTGTAGCTTAGAAATTAGCTTATTTGTACAATTAGACCAGATATCTCCGTAATCACAAATTGGCAATACCATGGAATTGAATTGACCAGCATTTTGGCAGTTTTTTTAGGTAAGGCAGACCTAATTCTACGGATAATACATAACCACTGTGAGATTTTGGCACTTATATGGGCAATGCGTGATTCCCAGGTGAGAAGTGGGTCAAACCATATACCGAGGTATTTAAATGTGCAGACCTGTTGGTTGTAAGGTTTCATTGTTGATCTTGATATTCAAATTATTTGAAGTATTGTACATTTTTCTCCTCTGACATGTTGAAGGTCATAACCATTGTGACCATCTATCCTGCTGAACCCTGTATTGTGGAGGGTCATAACCATTGTGACCCTCTATCCTGCTGAACCCTGTATTGTGGAGGATCATAACCATTGTGACCCTCTATCCTGCTGCACTCTGTATTGTGGAGGGTCATAACCATTGTGACCCTCTATCCTGCTGTACCCTGTATTATGGAGGGTCATAACCATTGTGATCCCTATCCTGTTGTACTCTGTATTGTGGAGGGTCATACCCATTGCGACCCTTTATCCTGCTGTACCCTGTATTGTGGAGGGTCATAACCATTGTGACCCTCTATCCTGCTGCACCCTGTATTATTGGGGGTCATAACCATTATTACCCTCTATCCTGCTGAACCCTGTATTATTGAGGGTCATAACCATTGTGACCCTCTTTCCTGCTGTACCCTGTATTGTGGAGGGTCATAACCATTGTGACCCTCTATCCTGCTGCACCCTGTATTATTGGGGGTCATAACCATTATTACCCTCTATCCTGCTGAACCCTGTATTATTGAGGGTCATAACCATTGTGACCCTCTATCCTGCTGTACCCTGTATTGTGGAGAGTCATAACCATTGTGACCCTCTATCCTGCTGAACCCTGTATTGTGGACGATCATAACCATTGTGACCCTCTATCATGCTGTACCCTGTATTGTGGACGATCATAACCATTGTGACCCTCTATCCTGCTGTACCCTGTATTATTGAGGGTCATAACCATTGTGACCCTCTATCCTACTGTATCCTGTATTGTGGAGGGTTATAACCATTGTGACCCTATATCCTGCTGTACCCTGTATTGTGAAGGGTCATAACCATTGTGACCCTCTATCCTGCTGTATCCTGTATTGTGGAGGGTCATAACCATTGTGACCCACTATCCTGCTGAACCCAAGTTTACTGAACAAGTCACAAACAAAATTTAAAAAATGAATGGAGTTGTCTTTTACAAAAGGAAAGTAGGTGTGAATTACTTCATTTTATCAATACTGTCATGTCATTTGTAGCAAAACATAGTAATTTAGTAAATGATCAACACAAACAGGGGAATTAACATTTCAGTTTCACAGATATTAAGAGATTCCCTCAAAATAGCCCCAATATATTATTATCCCAAAATATTTCCAATTGCGTTTTTTACATTTTTCTCCTAGAACTGAATACCATACAGTGTCACTTTGTCTTTTTTTCATATTCAGTGTCAATTTATTAGCGTGTAACCAATTATAGATTGACCTCATGTCTTCTTGCAACTTGTTTTCAATTTCATAAACCTCTTTTGATGCGTAGAAGAGAGCAGTATCATCTGCATATAACACAACATTTAAATTACTGAGCTGTCAGTGGAGGTCATTTATGTAAATGATAAATAGCAGCGGGCCAAGAACGGACCCATGTGGAACTCCGTAGTCAATTGGAAGAAGCTCTGTGGTTACGCCATTAATTGATAAGCATTGCTTTCTATTGGACAAGTAATTTTTAAACCAGATGTATTCGTTATCATGTAAACCCATGTTTGAAAGCTTATTCAAAAGGAGTGAAACATCGACGGTGTCAAAAGCCTTGTTGAGATCAAGAAAGATGACACCTGTGTATAAACCTTTGTGATTATTTTCTAGAATATAATCAGTGACGTCTATGAGGGCAGTTCCAGTAGAGTGTGACGGACGAAAACCAGATTGATGTACACAAAGGAAATTATTTGCAATTAAATAAAAGTATAACTGATCATGAACAATTTTCAGAAACGTTTTCAGGCAAACAGATAATAATGAAATGGGCCTATAGTCTGACATGTCTAGAACTGAGCCATCTTTTTGAATTGGCGCAGACCTTAGCAATTTTCCAGTCGTCTGGTAGATCCCCTGTCAGAAGTGAATAATTAAATATAGTTGCTAACGGCCAGGAGATGTGTGAACTTGCATGTGTAGATGTACACGTAACGCATGAGAAATGAAAGACCTTAAAATTGACTGGATGGACGGACGGACGGACGGACTGACTGACTGACTGACTCTAAAATCTGTGCCTCCATTGACCTGAATGTTGAATTGCACACAAAACATAACCAATCTAGGGTGAGATACACTTTGAAATAATATGTGACAAACACTGTGACTGAAAGTGCCTGACCTAGCCTGTGTCTAGATATTGAATATTCAATGTCCATGTATATAGTTAGTCTAGTTCCTATACATTTACATACTGGCTTTGTATTCATAGCACTATATAGTGCTACATATTAATTTGTAATTGATTGTGTTGTGCGGAAGAATTTTAAATTTTGACCAATTTAGTTAGAAGGGGGTGGGGAAAGGGGTTCTGATTTATCATACATATACAAACTACTGAACTGTTACTTGGCATACATATCGTATGAATTATATGTACATGTCTTCTTATCAAATATAACCTTTCTGTGTTCATGTTTCACTTATTCTCTGATACCACCATCACCAAGTTTAATACATGTTGCCAGGTTAGATGTGAAACCCACATTTGTGGTGCTAATGTTTTACACCATAACCTACTAAGAATGCAATATATTCCAAAGTGAAAACAATATTATTCAGGATTCTTGGAGAATATATTATGTGAATGACTGATAATCAAAGTTATAAACTTAGACTTGTTTATTGATCGATTATCTAGTAAAGTGCTACTTAATTACTGTAGCTAGGACTTCTACAATACAGACACAGTGCAAAATTAGATCCCCTGGAATAGGTTAAATCGAGTATCCATCATCGAGTGACAGTATATTGCGAGTAAACTGTTGTCAGGAGATCATAATATTACATAATTTTTTTATATAAGAATGTATTTATTTTCAAGGCTATCATGTTGTCAGCAGTACACTGGACAACATAGCCAGTAGTAAGTGAACTGAATTAGAAATCAAGTTATGAAACAGCTGTAGTAAAGAAAACTTTTTTTTATGACAATTTCTATTTATATCACATTTGATTATTGAAAACATGTTCAAAAACATTTTCGTTAAAATTAGCAGTTTGTTCGATGGAGGGGAGTGTTGAGTAAGTGCCATGATTAAACTGAACATTTATGAACAGGACAAAGAGGTGCCTTGCGCCAGTGGGGATGCAAACACTTTTACAAACTAGTTGAGACCACAACCAGACACGTCGAACTGAGAACGTTAAACTACTTTCATCAATACGCTTTGTCGATTGATATGAACAATAGGCGTACAGCAAACAGGAAGAAAGGAACAGAGCATGCGCAGAAACAACTACAAGTAAACACAACTGTCCAGTGTGAGGGCGTGCTAACTGTGACACAACTAACAACATTAACAGAATGGCGTAGCCACCTCTTTCTTTCTTCAGTTTATGGCAGGCGGGAACAATTTAAAACTACTATAAGAATGAGAGTGGCACAATAATGTAAATAATAAAGGTACTGATACAATACTCTCACCACTAAAACCTAAAAAAAATGAGGACAAGGTTGTGGTACCTCAAAAGTCAATGTTATTGTTTAAATGTTCGTGTATGTAAAGATGTAAGGACATAACAATTCAACTAATAATGAAAATAGTCTAGAAGTTTAAACAAAGTCCTTTCAGTGGCCTGGAAGATGGCGTTTGCGACTAGATTTCCTAGTCACCTGGATGAGGTGTCGGTGTTTTAGGCTGATGGATTCTGTTCTTTGTGAAATCTCAGTGTCTTCTATAGAAGTGAGTGGGGACAGCCTTCTATCATGCAAACAATGTTCTGTGGAAGCTACACATGTACTCTGGTTGACCTTATTGGTTAATGAGAGTTCACAAGGGTTACAGCGAGGATCAGGAGTTATAGCTGGAGGTCGGAGAGGCAGGACTTCATTGAATGAGCACTTTTCCAAGGAAACGATTGTGTAGTAGCAAAGGATCTAGATGGTACACTGTAGTGCTCTGACTGTTTGACATAGTAAGATGATTTTCGATGTTGATTCTCATGACATGTCACTACCTGAACTACCAACTGGGATGGCGAAGCATACGAGATCCTCATTGTCTATTGGTCGAGTTGTAAGAGATTCCCTTTCGGGGGCCTCGAAGAGTTCACTCGAACAGTGATTAGTTTGGCGCTCACGCTTGATAATACTAACAAATATATAAGTACCAATATTTGGTGGGTCTGTGGTAGATTGTGGGACTTTCGTTGATGGCTAGGTTCCTTGAGCTAGATGGACATGAGTAGGTCATAAATCTGGGCACTCTGACTGCCTGTTTAGCCAAATCGACCTGTTAGTGAATGGTAGTCTCATGTTTCCTGAGATGACATCTTGGATGGATAGCGATCTTATGACAGAAACCTGCATGCTCAACAAATGAGCAAATCTGGCATGCTGGAGCATCGCAGTCTAGGGTATTGCAGTTGGCGACATCCGATGCAATGATCTCAGTGTTGGCAAATTAAGGTGACAAACAGAAGCTTGATAATGACTCACCGTGCAGAGGAAGGATGATACATGTGGGCTGGTGGAAAACTCACTGCAACACAATTTCGCGTATTCCTATACTAGACCTGCTATCAGTAATAATACAGGGCCAGTGATACGACCGGATGGTGTAAGGACTGAAATGTTTAGTAGCAACTGCGGTGGAATGGGCCTCGACATCACAGGGGATGAGCCATGTAACTTGCCATCCACGAAGCTTAGCATCGAAGGAACCAACAAGGTTGAGCTTGTCACCACATGACACATACAAAGTGGAGCTGATTCTGAGTCATCCAAAGCAGTGTCAGTAAAGCAGCTAGCTTTCACTGGTAAGTTGAGGCTCTTAACTAAAGACAGCCAAATCATGTTGTATGGAGCGTAATCCACGTCAAAAGTCGAACTCGTCAAG
Source organism: Glandiceps talaboti (assembly GCF_964340395.1). NCBI lineage: Eukaryota > Metazoa > Hemichordata > Enteropneusta > Spengelidae > Glandiceps > Glandiceps talaboti. The sequence continues at coordinate 18,026,374 of NC_135559.1, forward strand.
TGATAAGTCAGGTACATCAAGTGACAAGTCAGGTACATCAAGTGATAAGTCAGGTCCGTCAATTGACAAGTCAGGAACGTCAAGTGATAAGTCAGGTCCGTCAATTGACAAGTCAGGAACGTCAAGTGATAAGTCAGGTCCGTCAATTGACAAGTCAGGAACGTCAATTGATAAGTCAGGTCCGTCAATTGACAAGTCAGGAACATCAAGTGATAAGTCAGGTCCGTCAAATGACAAGTCGGGAACGTCAAGTGATTAAGTTGATGTCAAGTGATAAGTCAATTTGTACGAACGTTGTATCATTTTTGGCAATTGATAATTCAATGTGGACAGTTGACAATTCATAGCGTGCAGTTAAATCAAAGCATACGTTGAAGTCTGCACAAAGCACCCCAGCTTGCTTGGAAGTGAATACACGTCAACTGACGACTACTTTACAGAACGCATTTGGAAATCGTAATACCAATGTCTACAAAGCTAGGTATGCTCGTGACAAGTTATATGACCTAGGTCATGACCCGGAAAAAAAACATTACCCGTCTTACATCCAGTAATCATGTGTGCGCTCGCACATCTTTGTCAGTTTAGGCATTTTGCGGGATGACTTCAAAACGATGTTGAAGTAGTAGGCCGAGTTCAAAGTCGTTTATGTCTACTGTGTCAGTTGAATGCCATAGGTATGTGTAATAACGAAGTTGTCCAACTCATTCAAGAAGCTCTACATGAACTTGAATTTGAACAGTTGGATCATGATAATACCATGGCCAACGAACTGTACCATTCCACACTGATTTCAAGCCGAATTGGAAGACCATCCTAGTATAACATACCAGCGAAACAACTGAAATTCCTAGTGGGAATGGGTTTCACAACTGTGAAAATTGCGAACATGTCGAGTGTTAGTGATCAACCATACAACGCCGACTGAGACATTTTGGAATAATGATAGGTGAGACTTACTCAGGACTATTAACTGATGAAGAATTAGACGAGAAAGTCCGTGAAATACAAAGACATTTTCCTAACTGTGAGCTGTGGCTGTAGACGAATGATTGGTTTTCTTCGCTCGAGAAATCTTCGTGTACAACAAAGAAGGGTTAGAGATGCCACAGAGTTGATACGCACAGTGTTCTGATATGGGCACTTGAGGTACGTTCAGTACGCAGAAGGCCACATCACGTGCACTCACCTTTAGCTCTATGACACATTGATGGAAATCACAAACTTATTCGGTAAGTTTTAAAATATTACTTTATTGTTTATTGTGCAATTATTTTTGATACATAGTTTTTACGGTTTTGTTGTGTCTTGATGATGATGATGATGAGGATGATGATGATTAATTATTATTCAGGGTTCGCACGGTCCTGGAAAACCCTGGAAAACCCTGGAATTTCAAACCCTCCCTGGAAAGCCCTGGAAAACCCTGGAAAAATGCGCCCTACCCCTGGAAAACCCTGGAAAATGATCATGTTCAATCGATCGATTAATATTGACGATCGTCATGTCTGTGCTCGAGCCACCCATTCATATGATTCTGAATCTCGTAAATGTGAAATCGCGAAAATATTTTCAAAGTCTTTCGCCACGCTGGGTGATGAATAAAAATTCACGCCGATTGAACCCAGACAGTCAAACGATCGTTCCACGAGACACTTTGCCCCACAGACCGTGCCTATTAGTTGAATGGGTGCCGCAGTGTTTCTTTCGATCTTGCATATATCAAGTTGTACTCCATACATCTCCCAGTCGTCATTTCAGGGACATGATATTGTAACAGTCCCGGCCGGGGTAACATGTACAGTAGGTCTGTTAACAAGATTATCGCGATCGTAACACTGTAGCGAGTATCAAAGCATCATCAACCTCGATTAGAAATTGTTACAAGTTCGGCGCACGAGCGTCGACTGATACTACAAGCTAGGCCTAGGGAAGTGCTGTTGAATTTCCGGGTTGTGGAAGTACGGTTGTGACTTTTATGTCGTCGATAAATGGGTATTTTTGTTACATGTTCTGAAAGAATAAACTGCTGTTTTATGTTGTCGGTACAGTAACATTCGTCAATGGTCAAGTTGAGTTGAAATCGCGATGTTCCGCAACTCATGGCATCCGTACATAAACATCGCGACGCAAGCGATGAATGTATTCATTTATTCATAGCTCAAAATTTCGTTACGTAAATGACATTTTTATTCAAAATTTTGAAGAAAAAAATAGTTTAGGTGGCTTATAAATCTAGTAACATCAAACCATACAATAACGAGGACAAATTTTAGTTTTTGATTTATTTTTCTGGATATGTCAGTCTGAATTAGACTGACGAATGCTTCGACTCAATCTTACACGATCAATGCACCAGCTTGACGAAGCGGCTACTTAGTGGGGTAGGACAGAGGTTTCTCCGTTAATCTTAGCGTGTAAACGTGGTTTTGAAACCAATATCTTGCATAGTGTCGATTGTCTTTAAAATGTTTTGTGACATATGGGAACTGTTGTTGATTTTTCTCGTCCACATCAGACAATTAGATGTCATTGAAAACATATACTTTAGTGTCAACACCCCTGGAAAATGGCCAAAATCAATATGAATACCCCTGGAAAACTGACGAAAAACCCCTGGAAAGTCCTGGAATTTTGTTTTGCTTTAAGTGTACGAACCCTGATTATTATAAACATAGAGAGAAAAAACATACAAACGCAAGGAAATCGAAAATGTATATCATAGACAATTGTACTGTACATTACAAACCAGTAATTTTTCAAAGGGTTAATTTTTAATATGTGTCTGTATATGGGTGCTGTCTCTCTGCTTGTGCTGTCATTTACTATCCCTGTTTGTTTGCCTGTAAGTATGTATATCCGTCAGTGTCTGTCCAGCCATATGTCTGTCTGTGTTAGGCTCTCTCTCTCTCTCTCTCTCTCTCTCTCTCTCTCTCTCTCTCTCTCTCTCTCTCTCTCTCTCTCTCTCTCTCTCTCTCTCTCTCTCTCTCTCTCTCTCCTCTCTCTCTCTCTCTCTCTCTCTCTCTCTCTCTCTTGTCCTCTGACACACTCTAACTGTTCATTTAAATATATATATGTAAAGTGTATAATTATATTTATAATATACCTAGTGATATTGCTGCGCCATGATTCACTAGAATCTGAGTCACGTGATAGGAAAATAGAATGACTATTTCCCTAGGGAAATAGTTCCATCAACTATTACATGGTCACATGACCACCGCAAGTCAAAATGGCAGCTTCTGATGATGTCGTCTGCCACCGCGAGTTCACAGCATGAGGTATATTACAAAACACATATTGCCTGGCCTATATTCGGGCTATAGCACCCGTTCATTATCCCCTCATGACTGTGAGTAGGAAATAGCATGTGATTCTGGTAACTCACAGTCTCCTGGGTGTAATAAACAGGTGCTATAGCCCTCATGGCCAGGCAATATGTGTTCAATATATATACATATATAGTGTGTGTATGTATTATTATTATTTAATATTTAATTATTAGCATTACTGAACAGAGGTTCACTTGTGCTATAACTTATAAGCATGGTGAAATGTGTGTGTGTGTGTGTGTGTGTGTGTGTGTGTAAATAACATAAAATTGAAAACTGACAGACTGATTGGCCTAGTATTTGGTGGTCAGGGTGTGTAGATTGCAAATTGTTCAAATGAAAATGATCACAACAGAGTTGTGAATTTTGGGTAAAAAAATGTGATTCATGGTGTGGGAAAATGCCTTGACCAGGCCTAGAAATGAAAGGTTAGTTATTGTTTTATTAATGTCGTTTAAATCTGTTGTGGGCTACTTAACACCCCAATGTCAATGTGTCAATGCATAAAGTTTAACCTTGGTTTGTGGTTGCTTGGAAATTTTAGCACAGCTGAATTAAATCATAGACACTGTCTATGATTAAATCAGGTGCATTCATGCTACAGACATGATAAATAGTCTTGCCCATGAATATCTGTCTGTCTGCCTATATGTGTGGTTGACTTAAATTTAAAGAAACTTCGAAGTCAAAAACATTGGGAAGAATATTTTGTAGTGATCTTGATTGTAGTCACTTGTTAGCACAACTGAACAATTGCTAGTACTATATCATGGTGTGGTGTCTGTCTGTGTGTGTGTGTGTGTGTGTGTGTGTGTGTGTGTGTGTGTGTGTGACTTGAATGCAAAAGCCGCCCAATTGATTGCCCTAGCATTTATATCTATATCATGTATGCTAGTGGTGTTTTTGTGCAATATGTATTCTTGCTTAGCATTTATGACCCATTTTAGTGTTCCTTTACATAATTTTGAGTATTTCAATCATGCCATTATTGTGTTATATACTTGTGAGACTGCAAAATTACTCATCCATGTGTTGAGGGCGCACTTTGGTTTGTGCATGCATCCCGGGCATGCGTATATCACTAAACTATTGGTCGCTGTGATTTCTGGCGTGCTCACTGAAAGTTTTGTTGTCAAATTATCACAGAATTGAGTGCTTATGCCACAACTTATGGAAAACCTGCATGAATCCCTGCTTGGTGTTTTAGTGTGACAAGCACAGAGAATTGTATAGGATAACAGATTCAGGTTGCATCCTGTCAGGGTCTTTTCTTCTACTGTATGTACTACTGAATTTTGCCTTATTTAATGTGGACTTGGAAATAAAAGAACTTGGTATTGATGACTTCAGCTACAGTGTCTGTGTGCATCTTTATCGAACGTTACACATGGCGTAGTCGGCAGGATTTCCTCATCAACGTCTGCATCAAAGACCCTGACTGTATCCAGATATGACTGTGTTTTGCTGTTGTATGGAAGAACAGATTATGCTGTGTTACTGAACTGTTCAAACTGTAATGCCGAATTGCCACTGAGGGAGAAGTGCTGCCGTGCTGTGAATATACAGAACTGTTTTACAGTGACTGCTCGCATTGAACAATATTACTATTAACACTGATAGAAACCCTAAGTATAGGTTGAATTGCTTTAAACTGTGTATGATAGATTTAGTCATTGCATGTAAATGTTAATGTCATTATCGATCCCTGTGTAGTGATAATCATATGTAATACTAGTATACTTTTCAGGTGAAGTATTGTATGTTCACAATGGCCAGCCCTGCGGTAGCGAAGGAAGAGGTCACTGAGCATGATTTGAAACGGTTACAGGATACCATAGCAGCCCTGAAGGTGGAAGTAGCTCGTAAGGATGATGAAGCTACAGCCGCAGTTGCTGATGCAAGAGAAGCCGAAAAGGAAATCAAGAGACTGGTTTCTGAGAGACATCAACCTGCCCCGAAACTTGAGTCACCTTCAAACGACGCCAATAAAAATGCAGCTGCACGTATGGTATATGTGTCGCCAAACCGGAAGATGGATAGGTTTGATGGCAAGGGTGAATCAGGACTGTCCATTGAAGACTGGATTGAAGACGCAAGAGCAGTAATAGCGTCAAGGGGTCTCGCCAGTCATGAACAAGCAGCTTTTCTGATTGAAAACTTATCTGGCAAAGCACGACGTGAAATATTGGGTAGAGGTAGTACACTAGGCTCAGATCCCGATAAGATATTTAGTGTGTTGACTAAAGTATTTGGTGATGGTGATACACTGCCGCAACTACAGCAGCGTTTTTTTGCTTACCACCAGAAGGATGGCGAAGATTTGGTTGCATGTTCGCTAGAGTTGGTGAATCTGTATGATAGGATTATCCAGTTGGATTCGTCATTCAAGCCGGGTAGAGAGTCCCAACTTAAAAGTCGACTAGCCGAGGCAGTGTTAGATGACAGCTTAAGGACTGAACTCAGACGCCTGAATGCTGACCAGCCTGAATTGTCATTCTTTGATGCTAGAGACCATGTCATGACTTTGATGGGACGGAATGAAAAACGCTCAAGGGCAAAGCGTGGTGCCGTTCTGTGTGAAATGGCAGCAGAGGAAGATTTGCGCACCCTGATCATCAAACAAGGTGAGCAGGTTGCAGTCCAACAAAAACAGTTGGAGTTGTTAACGTCAATGGTACAAAATAGAAACACCGGGACGAGATCGTCTAAACCTACCGTGTCTGCAGATGGTAAAAGGCGTTGCTGGAGATGTGATGATGTTGGTCATATGAGCCGGGAGTGCCCTAAGAAGACCAATCAGGGTGGCAGAAATGTTACCATTTCCGCTGAGAAAACCAAGTCTGAGAAGTCAAACTAGACAAGCCTACTACCGCGAGCCATGTGGTAGGCGAGACTGTGACTAATGGAGGCTCAATCATACTTAAAGCAATTGGTGATTGTCCAACGACAATGGTGAAGTTAGGTGGTGCAGAGGCAGTATGTTTGATTGATACTGGTGCAGAGGTATCAACTATAACAGACCGATTCTTCAGGGAGCATTTGACCCAGGAAGGAGAATTGGTAGATGTGTCCTCATGCATCACAATTACAGCTTCGCAAGGGTTGGAAATCCCCTACAGTGGGTATGTGGAGCTTTCTGTGACTGTATTCGGTGTTAAATTTGAAGGTTTTGGATTCCTGGTGGTGCGAGATCCAGTCAATACCCCTGTTGAAGCCCGGAAGAAGAGAGTTCCTGGCGTGATTGGATCTAATGTACTACGAGATATCAGGCAAAAGTTAGTGCATAAATATGGTGAGAATTACCGAGAGAAGTTATCAGCGTCACCAAGCGATGGTGAGATCAGACTTTTACATGCAATAGAAATGTATAGACCACTGGCAATGAATCAAGAGACAATTGCAACATCTTCCGATGTGCACCTTGTTCGTGTTGCTGGTAGGAAACCTATTTTAGTCCCAGCTCGATCGATCAACGTTGTTGAAGGTTCTGTCCGGCCTGCTGTTAAAGGACAAGTATATCATGCCCTAATAGAAAGACATGAAACTCGTGTGGCTGAGCTACAGAATGGACTGACCCTTGGAGCATCATATGTGTCTGTAGGTTGTGATGGCAGAGTTCCCATGCAAATTGCCAATTTCGGCGATACTGATCTCTATTTGCAGCCCCGTACACCAGTTGGAGTTGCTAGGTCAGCTGCTCTGGAGCCGACTGTCACATTTCACCAGATTGATGAGAATTCTGTCCAAGTAAGAATGTCTGGTGAGGATCAGACAACTGCATCCATTGTGAAGGACATTGTATCGAAAATGGATGTTGGTGAACTTAGTGGAGCAGAACAGAGTGACTTGAATGAAGTAGTCGGCAAGTACTGTCAAACCTTCAGTAGGCATGAAAATGACATTGGATCCTGTGATCTGGTTGAACACGAAATAGCCACTACGGATGACATTCCAGTTAAAATACCCTACCGGAGAGTACCACCACACCAGTGGGACGAGGTTAGGGAATACCTCCAAAGATCCTTGGATGCTGGTATTATAAGAGAGTCAAGCAGTCCATATGCTTCTCCTGTCGTTTTGGTTCGTAAGAAATGTGGGAAACTGCGTTTATGTGTGGACTATCGGGCCCTGAATGCCAAGACACGCAGAGATGCATATCCGCTACCAAGAATAGAGGAGGCCCTGGACGTGTTGAATGGGGCAAAGTACTTTTGTAGTCTTGACCTCGCCCATGGCTTCCATCAGGTACCAGTTGCTGGAAAAGACATTGAGAAAACTGCTTTCCTATCTGGCACGGTGGTCACTATGAGTTCGTCAAGATGCCGTTTGGTTTGTCAGGAGCACCGGCTACATTTATGAAACTAATGGACAAGGCGTTCGGTGATCAAAACTTTCAAACCCTTCTTGTATATCTAGATGACATCCTAGTGTTTGGATCGACCTTCAAGGAAACTTTGGAGCGTCTTGAGATGGTCCTGTCACGGTTAACCAAACTCAATTTGAAAGTGAAACCAGAAAAGTGCCAGCTTTTCCACAACAAAGTTCGCTACTTAGGCCATATTGTGAGTGCAGATGGTACAGCTCCATTGCCTGAGAAAGTTAAGGCAGTACAAGACTGGCCCAGACCCCAAACAGAGCGTGAGTTGCGTGGATTTCTAGGCCTGTCTAGCTACTATAGGAGGTTCATACCTTGCTATGCAAAGATAGCTGCACCTCTACAGAATTTGTTGAAGAAACCAGAAGACACACCAAGTAAGAAAAAGAGAACGAAAGTGCACACCAACAGGCGAAACTTACACAGGATGATCACCGAGTCATGGGATGAGACATGCGAAAAATCCTTTTCAGCATTGAAGCAAGCTCTCGTGTCGCCACCAGTGTTAGGGTATCCAGACTTTAAATCGCCTTTCATCCTGGAGACAGATGCGAGCTACCATGGATTAGGGGCTGTATTATCACAAAGGCAAGGTGATAGGGTAGTTGTTCTCAGCTATGCCAGCAGGAGTCTGAAACCTAACGAACGAAATATGTCAAACTACTCTAGCATGAAGCTTGAGCTGTTAGCGCTACGTTGGGCTATTACCCAGAAATATCGTGATTTGCTTATTGGTGCTGAATTCAGTGTCTTCACAGACAATAACCCACTGAGCTACCTCATGACCACTGCCAAGCTAGGGGCCACCGAGACAAGATGGGCAGCTGAGTTGGCGCAGTTCAACTTTAGTATAAAGTACAGGTCTGGTAGAAGTAATGGAAACGCAGACGCATTGAGTCGTAAAACAAGACACACTGATCAGGCAAGGTGTGCTAGACTAGAAGAAACCAACATAGACTTTGTCACCAAGGACACTTCAAGTGCTAGATTGTCTACTGCTGTACCTCGTGTTGTCCGTATTGCAGCTGAACAGAAGACAGCCACTGTGTTGCTCAACGAAATTAGGTCCAAGTCGAGCAAAATAGAACCGAAAGCGAGTTCTACTTTCCCCTCGATGCAAGAAAGTGACCTTAAACTGATGCAGTCCACTGATGATGTTGTGGGTAGACTGTGGTTCTATTGGAAGTCTAAACATCCCCAACCAACCGCCAACTGATGAAGGAGCCAAAGGAAGTTCGCAAACTTCTGCGGAATTGGAAGAGAATCCGAGAAAAGGATGGCGCTCTTTATCGAGTTGTGCATGATGCAGGGAGGGAAGTGAACCAGCTGATACTTCCAGATGCTCTGAAAGGGAAGGTTCTGAATGCTGTTCATGACAAAGTTGGACATCAGGCTGCAGAGAAAACTACTGCACTGGTGAGGAGTAGGTGTTACTGGCCTGGTATGATAGCTGACATTGCCAACTACTGTCGCACCTGCCCGCGGTGTACATGTACTTTGGCCAAAGCAGGGAAGCGATTGCGTCCTACCATGGGTTCCTTAACTGCTTCAAGACCGCTGGAAGTACTTGCAATGGACTTCACCATGCTCGAACCCAGTTCCAATGTCACGGAGAACGTTCTTGTACTTACCGACATATTCACAAAATTTACTCAGGCGATCCCAACAAGAGATCAGAAAGCTGTTACTGTAGCCCGTACTCTGGTTAGAGACTGGTTTGTGAGATTTGGCGTCCCACAACGGATCCATAGCGACCAGGGTCGCAATTTCGAAAGCAAGGTAATTCAAGAGCTGTGTCAAGTTTATGGCATGAGGAAGTCACACCACCTCATACCACCCAGAAGGAAACGGACAGTGTGAACGGTATAACCGTACACTTCATGATAGGCTACGCACTCTCCCTCCGGACAAGAAACGGAAATGGCCAGAGCACTTACCAGAGATTGTCCACGCATATAATGTAACGCCACATTCATCCACTGGGTATTCCCCGCACTATCTCTTCTTTGGCCGAGAGCCTACCCTTCCAATAGATCACCTGCTTGGTACAGAGGGTCGTGAAAGCACAGAGAGCCAGATGGATGATTGGGTTTTAGAACACCAGAAGAGGTTGAAAGATGCTTTTGAGGTGGCATCACAAAACACTGAGAGAGAAGCCAAAAGGAGGCGTGACAGGAATGATGCTAAGGCAGATGAAACTGAATTGCCTGTGGGCACAACTGTATTCTGTAGGAACAGAGCCATTAGAGGCAGGAACAAGATACAGGATACATGGGACTCCGAGCCATACCGTGTAATCAATAGGTTGCACACAGGTGGTCACACTTATGTCGTTGAACCCTTTGATAAAGAACGACCAGTGAGAACTGTGCACAGACGTGAGTTGCTAGATGCTAGACACATGATTAATGAGATGGATGATGGTGCCATGGACAGCTGTAAGCAGGGAACAGTGCCCCTGAATGAACAGACGGAGGACAGTGATAGCGAAGATGACCACGATGACTTTTGCATAGACAGTAAAAGCTTGGATCACATCCTGGGCCAACCAGAGGAACAGATAGCACCCACTTGCATCTCCACAGATGTCGAAGGTGACAAACCAAGGACAGAATGTCAAGACGATACCTTGATGGCCCGTGAAGAGTCATCTCAGCCCTCCAGGACAGGTTTGCCTGAACATTCTGATGCAGAACCCAACCAATCTTCGACAGATGATGATTGTACACAGTTGAGGCGATCAACAAGGGTGAACGCTGGGTTACATTCAAACCCACATCACTTACCACAATCAGCAATTAGTGAGTCAAATTCTGGTGATGTTAATGCTAACACACTGCCCAAACTTGATCCACAAGTTCTAGCTAACTTAGTTCAATCACATTTATTAATGACACAATTATTAAACTCTCAGAATTGATTTTTTGTTTAAAATGGTTGCTGGGACATCAACCAGCAAGCAGGGAAGTGTGTGAGACTGCAAAATTACTCATCCATGTATTGAGGGCGCACTTTGGTTTGTGCATGCATCCCGGGCATGCGTATATCACTAAACTATTGGTCGCTGTGATTTCTGGCGTGCTCACTGAAAGTTTTGTTGTCAAATTATCACAGAATTGAGTGCTTATGCCACAACTTATGGAAAACCTGCATGAATCCCTGCTTGGTGTTTTAGTGTGACAAGCACAGAGAATTGTATAGGATAACAGATTCAGGTTGCATCCTGTCAGGGTCTTTTCTTCTACTGTATGTACTACTGAATTTTGCCTTATTTAATGTGGACTTGGAAATAAAAGAACTTGGTATTGATGACTTCAGCTACAGTGTCTGTGTGCATCTTTATCGAACGTTACATACTTATAGGTGGCGTTTTATTATTCATGGAGGAATTGATGGTTACTCCAGAAAAGTCATGTTTTTAAACTGTATGGGCCAGTGGTCTTTTAGCCTTTGCAAATTCCAGTGGTACAGTTGGAACAATGGAAGGGAGGTCTTCCTATCCACAGAACAAGTAAGTATAAATATATCTATACAAACCTGTTAGTGTGTTAATAAGACTACTCAGGGAAACTGACAAAACATACCTAATACAGGGTTGTAGACATAACTGTATTAGCCCTGTGGTGGTATAGCCACACACATACCTAGTACAGATTTGTAGACATAACTGTATTAGCCATGTGGTGGTATAGCCACACACATACCTAGTACAGAGTTGTAGACATAACTGATTTAGACTTTTGGTGGTATAGCCACACACATACCTAGTACAGAGTTGTAGACATAACTGTATTAGTCCTATGGTGGTATAGCCACACACATACCTAGTACAGAGTTGTAGACATTACTGTATTAGTCCTATGGTGGTATAGCCACACACATATCTAGTACAGAGTTGTAGACATAACTGATTTTGACCTATGGTGGTATAGCCACACACATATCTAGTACAGAGTTGTAGACATAACTGATTTTGACCTATGGTGGTATAGCCACACACATACCTAGTACAGAGTTGTAGACATAACTGTATTAGCCCTTTGGTGGTATAGCCACACACATATCTAGTACAGAGTTGTAGACATAACTGATTTTGACCTATGGTGGCACTGGTATACCCACACACATATATCTACTGGTAGTACAGATTTGTAGACATACATGTAACTGTATTAGCCCTTTGGTGGACATAACTGTATTAGCCATGTGGTGGTATAGCCACACACATACCTAGTACAGAGTTGTAGACATAACTGATTTAGACTTTTGGTGGTATAGCCACACACATACCTAGTACAGAGTTGTAGACATAACTGTATTAGTCCTATGGTGGTATAGCCACACACATACCTAGTACAGAGTTGTAGACATTACTGTATTAGTCCTATGGTGGTATAGCCACACACATATCTAGTACAGAGTTGTAGACATAACTGATTTTGACCTATGGTGGTATAGCCACACACATATCTAGTACAGAGTTGTAGACATAACTGATTTTGACCTATGGTGGTATAGCCACACACATACCTAGTACAGAGTTGTAGACATAACTGTATTAGCCCTTTGGTGGTATAGCCACACACATATCTAGTACAGAGTTGTAGACATAACTGATTTTGACCTATGGTGGCACTGGTATACCCACACACATATATCTACCGATAGTACAGATTTGTAGACATACATGTAACTGTATTAGCCCTTTGGTGGTATAGCCACACACATACCTAGTACAGAGTTGTAGACATAACTGATTTTGACCTATGGTGGTATAGCCACACACATACCTAATACAGGGTTGTAGACATAACTGTATTAGCCCTTTGGTGGTATAGCCACACACATACCTAGTACAGAGTTGTAGACATAACTGATTTTGACCTATGGTGGTATAGCCACACACATACCTAATACAGGGTTGTAGACATAACTGTATTAGCCCATAGTTGTTGTAGCAGCTTTGGATAACATATCCCAATAACTGCTTTGGTGTGCACAAGACTGAGACATACTTTAATTCAATCTGTTTAGCAACTTGTATTTCAACAATCATGTATATCTTAGCATGGATGTGGAAAGTGGCAGTTTGAGCATCATGAACTTTTTACTGCATTATGGGTAAGAGTATTTCCTGCAGCCATATGAATCATGATTGATGCTCAACATACATGCATCTATGGTTCAGAGATGTGTATTACAGTCTATGCATAGAGATGAAATGCATATCTGTGTAGTAGGTATACTTCAGACAACCATGTGGAAGAGCAGTAGCAAAACATACCCTGCAACATGGACATGATATACAATGTTCCTATGTAATATTGCATATGTTAGTTGGCATAACATTTAATCCTGCATGTATTTCAATCTCACATATTATGCCTTTAAAATGTTCCTAGATACTCACACCTACTTTTCTGTCAGTCTCAGTTTGCTAATTAAGTATTGAAATATAGATTGTATGTGTGATGGAATTCAATTGTTTTGCCTCAATACTTCATCATGTGCAGAAATCTTTATTAATTCTTTATTTGCAACATTTCTGTGTCATATATCCAGTGAGTTGTTTTACTATAATTGTTTTATTATTTTTGATAAGTATGTAGTATTGACATTCATATACAATACCGTCATACATACATATGGACAGAACAACACCTATTGACAGGGTTGTATTATTGAAACTATTAACTTATTTTTTTTCTATTTAGACCAAATTCTTTTGCAACAGTAAGTTTGGCAAAGTCAGGTTTCCATTATCTCATTTTCAATTTTCATTTGACAGGATTTGGAATATGGTGTTGATTGGGAAGGCCCAACTCCAACAAATGTACCAGAACTTGTAAGTGTAACAATTCCTGATGTGACAATACCACTTGAAGAGGAGAAATATAGAGAATTATGCATGTTGATCGACCCACTTGCAGAATCATCAAGTAATGGGATTGATATATATATATATATATATGTAGTTAACATAGTTAACTCTTTCCTGTCATGATAAAGTACCAATGGTTGAATATTGGTTACAAACTAATGGAGTATTCAAAAAGGTCAAGGTCATGTTATGTTTGATGTCAAGACACTGACTGAAGGACAACAAAAAGACAGGGAAATATGAATATATTATTGTATTCAGCTGTCTGATACAGTAATGGAACGAAGTGGTATTTCCACTGATAACTCTTGAACAATCATGAAAAGTGTTGTGTGCAATTCTTATTGACCTATATTCTGTCCAATACCTTAACAATGATTATGCACAACTCTCAGGCAAAAATATTGCTTTCAGTATTTCAGCCAAAAAAGTGGATTCAGATCCTTATGTGTCGTTACTCTCATAGGGCACCTAGGGGGCTTACCTTATGACATTCAATGCAGCAGAAGATCTGTGCAGGTTTATCGCTCATTCATTGTGATATGATCCTATATCGATCTAGATATTCATAGAATCTGATGCTTTTGGGGGGTTTGAACTGACGTCAGGTCTATAGATGGCTTTGACATGTAGTGATATAGTACCACAGATAGTAATTGTACTTTGTGATAGTGCTGTCATGTCATTTATTGTGAACATGTAACATTATTTTAACAAAAATGTATCATGGTATACACGTATATTTTAATAAAATGAATAAACATTTCATGATGACCAAGTATAACTTGCAGATGTATGTATGTTTTGATTTCATAATGTATGCTTTGGAGTACATGTAATGTTTTAATTCTCTTTGACAAGTAACTCATCATCAGAAGTTGTCACCTCAATCATAAGTTTTCACACCTGTTCTAAAACAAAGTGCAATGATATAATTTTTAGCAGCATATGAATCGACTCTCTGGACTTCTTAATGTAGAACCGAAGCAGTAACCCTTTGTTGTTTCCAAGATATTGTCACTTAGCCCCTAAATCTAATCTGTAATCAGTGTAGTGAGAAGCACTAGAGAGGATTGATGACATCAAAAATGGAAAGATACTTCAAGTTTATGCAATACATTGAATTGGAGAAAACACAACTAAATTTCTAAGGTTACATTGATCATAGGTAGACACTGGATTGAGTTTTGTGTGTTGTAGAGAAAAAAAGATAATGTTAGAAATTATGAAAACAACTAATGCATTCCTCTTGCAATCTATGTTTCTAAAAATGATGCAAAATTACATTTCTGGCAACTTACTACCTACTGTGATTAAACTTACACCAGTCCAGTGAATACACTATTTCTGTTAACTTAGTACAACTGTGATTAAACTTACACCAGTCCAGTGAATACACTATTTCTGGTAACTTAGTACAACTGTGATTAAACTTACACCAGTCCAGTGAATACACTATTTCTGGTAACTTAGTACAACTGTGATTAAACTTACACCAGGCCAGTGAATACACTATTTCTGGTAACTTAGTACAACTGTGATTAAACTTACACCAGTCCAGTGAATACACTATTTCTGGTAACTTACTACAACTGTGATTAAAGTTGTACCCGTGAATATTTAAAGAATTTTACCACAAAATGAGGCATATTTTTAATCAGCATCTTACTAGCATTCTTTGCATGTGTATGTTGTCTGAAAATCATCTTAACATATCAGTTCCACAGCTGAAAAGTAGATCAAGAAAATATGTGTTAATACCACCCAAAACCTACACATTGGAATGTGACAGTTGTATCAAAGGAGTTTTTCAAAGTTTGGTAAGACTCATGGCTGACATGAAGCTGCACTTCCTTGGTACAAACACCAGGGTCTGGCAATGTAGATATTGGTATGCTACTGAACATATGAAAATTTTCCAGGGCATATTCCTGTCGCCTGTTATACACTGCAAAACATCATGGATAGAGGGTTTGGTATCTGGGAAAAAAGAGAATAAAATACATTATATGCAACAGTTTTTTATGATATGTTAACTAATTTCTGAGTAAACTAGCTCTCTTAGTCCTTACGGTTGCCCACAATTAACCAATACTCCACAATATATGTTAAGTCTGGCTACATTGGCACTTAACCTATGCTATTTCAGAACCCATTACCTTCCAGGAAGGAGCATATGAGCCCATATAGCCATTGGTCCTTACTAGTTGAAGGGTGATGATGTGTAATGACAATGACATAAGTGTATGTTCATCATAGAAGCATGGCGATTCAAAGACAACTTTTCTTCTTCCACTTTAGAATCTGAAACAGGCATGTTTTGAACTAATGACTTGACATATCCTTCTTCAGTTAAACCGGATCTGACAGAATGATCAAAATTTGAATAAACTGGAGATGTAAAGGTTATTTGTTCAAAGCATGTCTGTATTTCAATCAAAGTTGTCGAAGAGAACTTGTGTTTGTGAATAATATACAATTGTACCTGATATACGAGCCAATGACCCAATTACTGTATCGAAAGCAAAAAATGGCATTAAGTTTGAACTCACAAGTCTTCGTCAAAAACGCACTCCCTCACATGCTTTACTTCTATCATGATTTTAAATGACATTAGTAATAAATAGGAAAAAAATTTAATAAATTTTATATGTATTATAAAAGTGTCTGCGACATGCGGGATAGGGCTGGATTTAGATAATTTACCCATTTGGCCAAGGTCAAAGGTCAGGGTCTCCAACGAAAGTTTACACATAATAATTTAGGGATAGACACTATAATGTAGTCTCTATGTATTCAAGTTTTCGAGTTATGCCATAAATAGTCATTGTTAACAACAAACATGGCTGGCATGCCACTTGGACACTTGTGTATGTTGTGAACTGAAGTGACTTGCACATGTCCCATATGACAAGTCATCTTTGCGCCTGGCTTAAAAGTAACTGGATATTGCATGTCTGAGAAATGCATTATGGACGGACTAACAGACCCACTGTAATAATCAATTAAACTGGGCTCTTTTTTCGCAACTGCATGCTTTGAGGCAAGAAGTAGTGAATTTATTATTCATCTATCATAAATGTACTTCTACTTAGGCCCTAGAGGCAACTCAAGACAAATGCTTGGTGAGTGAATATGAAACAAGTTTCAAACTGGTATTATAACTCATGCTATACAGCAGTACTATTATGTATGGTACTCTGTATGGTACAGCTGTACTATTATGTATGGTACTATGTATGGTACAGCTGTACTACTATGTATGGTACTATGTATGGTACAGCTGTACTACTATTATAGTACTATGTATGGTACAGCTATACTACTATGTATAGTACTATGTATGGTACAGCTGTACTATTATGTATGGTACTATGTATGGTACAGCTGTACTACTATTATAGTACTATGTATGGTACAGCTGTACTACTATGTATAGTACTATGTATGGTACAGCTGTACTACTATGTATAGTACTATGTATGGTACAGCTGTACTACTATGTATAGTACTATGTATGGTACAGCTGTACTACTATGTATAGTACTATGTATGGTACAGCTGTACTACTATGTATAGTACTATGTATGGTACAGCTGTACTACTATGTATAGTACTATGTATGGTACAGCTGTACTACTATGTCTAGTACTATGTATGGTACAGCTGTACTACTATGTATAGTACTATGTATGGTACAGCTGTACTATTATGTATAGTACTATGTATGGTACAGCTGTACTACTATGTCTAGTACTATGTATGGTACAGCTGTACTACTATGTCTAGTACTATGTATGGTACAGCTGTACTACTATGTATAGTACTATGTATGGTACAGCTGTACTATTATGTATAGTACTATGTATGGTACAGCTGTACTACTATGTATAGTACTATGTATGGTACAGCTGTACTACTATGTATAGTACTATGTATGGTACAGCTGTACTACTATGTCTAGTACTATGTATGGTACAGCTGTACTATTATGTATAGTACTATGTATGGTACAGCTGTACTACTATGTATAGTACTATGTATGGTACAGCTGTACTACTATGTCTAGTACTATGTATGGTACAGCTGTACTACTATGTCTAGTACTATGTATGGTACAGCTGTACTACTATGTATAGTACTATGTATGGTACAGCTGTACTACTATGTATAGTACTATGTATGGTACAGCTGTTGTATTTTAGAAACATTGCAAAATACAACTAAACATAGCTTTGCCTAACTGTCACTGAATGTACAACTAAAAGTGATGGCATACAGGAAATAAATTAATCCTCAAAGTAATACACTTAATGTATAGTACCCAAATAGCAGTAAAGGTGACAAAAAACATGAAACCAACAGCTTAAATTCATACAGTACCTCCTTGTCAATAAACTCCAGTGTTTGGTTCAACGTCAGATTGGTCCTCACTTCACTGATGGACAGATCATCAACATCTACATTACAAACTTTTTGATGATTTTTCAAACAGCCTATAGTAACTTCCTTTCCACAATTCACACAGGATACTTTGGCTGCCTTACTTTCTCGCTCTTCCTAAAGCAGAAACAAAATTACAAATAATTAAATCTTACTTGATTATTTAATGTTTAATTAAAAAACAGTAGTTACAAACATTTATCAAGCAATACAGGTCTTCCTTAGGGCCACAAGCTTGACTAGTTCCTAGGAACTATTTTTATAATGTCCATTTTGTGTAAATTTTGATATTTTGTATATTTGTGGATAAATTTAGAGTATTTTGTAAGTCTATAAATTTCTGGCAATAAAAGTTTTTATATTTGTATATATTAGTATTTGTTAAATGCTGATATCAAATTTTTAAAGGTGGTATGTATGTAAAAGGTACACAAGTTCTCTTGTCATTTTGTGCCAGTTTTACCAGCTTTCCACCTTTCTATTGCTGGGGTTCCCATACCTTAAACACCGGGATATGGCCAAGGTCATTTAAAATATAATCGATACACACAAACCAAATAAAATTTCTCTTTTGCCAAATCGGATGTGTGCTGAAATGAGTGTCTAAGAAAAATAAATCATCATTCCAGTATTTTCAAAGCTTCAACCTATCATAAGATCAATCTGTATATGTTAGCTATGTGCCCCTTATGTATTAGTCTTTCTTTGTATAATTTTATATAAATTTGTTTTAAAATCTATTTCCTTGTTAATACCTATTATTCATTTCACAAATTCCACTTACCTCACAGTGAGCGCTGCTAGCGCTGTGATCTATCTGCATATTCTTTTGCAGGGGTCTCACATAAGCTACAGCGTGCTTTAACACGGACTCGTCCCTAAAATAAGGTATCGAATAGCCACTGCTAGGCATGGGTAGAGGGGTTAGTAGTTTGCCACCAGCATGCATGTTCCTGTATTTTATAAATCCACCACCATCTGCCAGTTTAGGATAATGACGGTATAGAGTTTCCTGCAAATGTTCGAAACCACCATCCCCATCAAACGTTATTTTTCGTGTGCCCAGTTCCACCTTCCATAGTTCCTCTCGTTCCAGTAGGGATGGTACACAAGACGTATCGTCGCTGTCGTGATGCATGCATGTCTTACTGCTTCCGGGTCGATTACCGTTATGATCCTCAGCTTACTTGTTAGAATCTGAAGAAAACTTCTATGACGAAATATGACGTAGGGTATGACGCGTCGTGACGTAGTTGAGTTGACAATCAGCCATCCTAAGGGGTACCAGTTTGGTAATAGTACATAGATTGATTCATCGGCCAGATGCATTGACTTGTCGTTTTCAAGAGTTTGACTATCATCCAGACCTGACTTATCACTTGATGTTCCTGACTTGTCATTTGACGGACCTGACTTATCACTTGACGTTCCTGACTTGTCAATTAACAGACCTGACTTATCACTTGACGTTCCTGACTTGTCAATTGACGGACCTGACTTATCACTTGACGTTCCTGACTTGTCAATTGACGGACCTGACTTATCACTTGACGCTCCTGACTTGTCATTTGATGTACCTGACTTGTCACTTGATGTACCTGACTTATCACTTGACGAGTTCGACTTTTGACGTGGATTACGTACGCTCCATATCATGTTGTCTGTAACACAACTTTTGAAGGTAACGTGAGCAGTTTGAGAGACATAGAAAGTACTGAGGTATGGTGATTGGTGAACTTGTATTCTGTGAGCAGTGATAGATGTGCCGGCATCTTGATCTGTGGTTTCCTCATTGAGAAGACAGTCATATTCAGTGTCGATATCGAGTATTTTAGCAATCTATTTCTCCTTACTCATGAATTTACGATCTCGGTCAGGTAGGAACTTACACTCGCTTAGAAAATGATGATCTGGTCGACTAGCCTGCTTACACAGGGGACAGGATCAATAAGGTTTTGGGCCACTCTGTTCTGCCTTGGGGTTGACTTGCAGAATGGGTGTTGAAATTGTCTTTGCGAGGAGTAAAGTTAAAATTGAATGCAACAGTGCACATGACAATGGCATGTTCGGCCATATGGATTTTATCCAGGAGAGAAGATAAAGCCTGCGAGTACAGGTTCAGTATAAATTAACTTCATTTATCATCTATGAAGATCACATTATGGAACTTTTAATTTTTGTCAGAAAGCATTGGCCATTGGAGTCGAATATTTATATGGCATGTGCTGTAACTAGTGTGATAAATAACATGTTTATGTAATATGTGCAATTGTGTTTAAACGTAACTCTAGGTGAAGTGATATTAAAGAATATAGGTAAGAAACAGGGAGCAAACAAATTATTCAGTTCAGACAGCGTCATGCCTTTGTAGAAAAGTTTTTTCTTCCATCACAATCCAAAGCACAGTGATGCCCCTATGGCCCTATCCAAACTTTTCAAAACAGGGTGACCCCTACCAATCCACCAGGCCAAAGAAATTGACTGGTCTCTTAGTAAATTTTCCTAACTATATTCACTATTTCATATCGAAATGGTGTACAAACATGTACTGTTTACTTTTTAAGCACGGCATGTAGTGTGGGAAATGATATGGTGTGTTACAAAACACATGTTGACAGATTGCGCTCGTGAAACATCATACGTTAGGTTCGCTCAGGCCTGTGGGTCACGTAACACAGACTAATTTCCTTAGGTTTCGCCCTCAATAAGCAGTATGTGTTGGGGTGACACACAGTCCTTCGATGAATTCGAAACAGACATACGATGTTGTCCCCATGTTCAGGCAACATGTTAATTATGATATAACATGTAATTTACATTCGTCATTTGCATTTATGATAATACCATTGAAGTAAGGTGATATATCATTTATGGTAGATCAGCATGTTAACTTATTCAACACAGATCTATAGTGGTAACATCATGTGACACCTGTCCTACATGTATGATTAGAGTGAATTGTATATATCCAACTTATTTGCAGAACAGATTTCATATAATAACAAGAAGTGGCTTACAATATATTAATTGAATCATATTTATTGGATTTCGTAATGATTCTATGAAACATATCTGGCATGACTCAGTAATTTGCATAATTAAATCATGTGATATCGAGTTTGCGGGGCCAGAGTGTCATTCCACATACCATATATTAAAAGCATCGTGATGCATGTATCGCTCAGCTCTGACAGGTAGAACTTGCCTATCACTGGCCATTTTGCATAATTAATGACAGTTACCGTTTAGGGGATACGCTATCAATTGTTGCTCATAAATAATTTAGTTTAAGGCGACGAAAATATTGACGCTATCGGCACACATATGATAGCTTTGTACAACCGATATTTGTAATAATTGCCGAAATTTGTAATAACGCCGATATTTGTAATAAAAATCACGTTTTTCATGTAATAAAGCCGACATTTGTAATAATTGCCGAAATTTGTAATATTTTCTATGAACGAAAAATGTAATAAACATCGCCGATATTTGTAATAAACTTCGCAAAAAAATGTAATAAAGTTGCCGAAATTTGTAATAAAAAATTACATTAAGGAGGGTCCTTCCTTTCACACTAAAACATGGGTTATCTAAATAAAGAAATACAAGATTGCAAAAACATCACGTCAAACGAAAGTAGATTTAACAAGCATTAATTGAATTGATTAATATAATAATTAATTGAACAATTAAACAAGTTATTATTATTTCAATCAATCCGCATATATATGTGTATGTATGTATGTATGTATGTGATGAGGAAGTGTAAGAACGATTCAACAAACAAACGAATTAACGAACAAAGAAATGGATGGATGAATGAATGAATGAATGAATGAATGAACAAACAAATTAATTTATTAGTTAATGGATGGGTGGGTGCCATTCATTTGAAGGAACTAATTAATTAATTGATGGATGGATGAATGAATGAATGAATGAATGAATGAATGAATGAATGAATGGATGAATGAATGAACGAACGAACAAATTAATCAATGGATGGTTGGATGGATGGATGGATGGATGGATGGATGAATGAATGAATGAATGAATGAATGAATGAATGCATGAATGTGCACTGTGTAATTCTTAGCGGAGTTTTGTTATATTTTGCAAGCTGCCAGGGATACTGAGCAATTCGACAAAATATATTAGAAAATATGTGTTTGCATGACAATTACATGGAATTTGTGAGATTTGTCGCCACTGATGAGTATCGATTTGACTTATACCATCAATGTTTGAGCACAGCAGCCCCCCTTTCATATCATTACGGTGATTTTCTATTCTTCAGCTATTCAATTTAGTGGCGTTTTCGAGGATGTGCATGGTTTAGTGAGCTGTGCACTATAGGTAGTAGTTCATCATTTTAAATCTGTAGTAAACTAATGACATTTGTAACAAAATTGCCGGCATTTGTAATAAACTAACAATAATTGTAATAAAATTGCCGACATTTGTAATAAACTATGGCATTTGTAATAACATTGCCGACTATTGTAATAAAATTACCGACATTTGGGATAAACTGACGACATTTCTAATAAAATTGCCGACATTTGTAATAAACTAACGACATTTGTAATAAAATTGCCGACATTTGTAATAAACTAACAACATTTGTAATAAAATTGACGACATTTGTAATAACATTGCCGACATTTGTAATAAACTAACGACATTTGTAATAAAATTACCGACATTTGTACTAAAATTGCCGACATTTGTAATAAACTAACAACATATGTATTAACATTGCCGACATTTGTAACACGATTGCCGACATTTGTAATGACATTTGAAGTAAAACAGACAATAAAAATTTACAATCAATGCCTCATTATCACCAATCCTAGATTTCAACAAATTAAACACCAGGATCTAAGAAACTTTATTAAAATTCCCTGTGTAAGAACTTATTTTACAAGTTAAGCCAGGGAAGTTTTGCGCCGGTATTTAGCTCCAAAAATTGATACAGAACTATATTGTTATGTATTTACTTCTATGATTCAAATCCAACATTCTTCCTTTACATATCAGAGTTTATCGTTGGTTGGCCTGTCATAGTCTCGTGTTAATAAAAACCACTAGGCAAATATTGGCAAGCGATTATGTTTCTTTTTATACATAAGTACAATTAGTTCACAGACCAACAATAATCGAAACTGGAAACTGGTGTGTGTGTGTCGCTAGACTTTGGTGAGATATAGCAATATACAGTATCCATTTCTTTGAAAGTCAGAGAGGAACCCCCTTAACCTTTTTTATTACAAATTTCGGCAGGTTTCTTACACATTTTTTTCTGAAATTTATTACAAATATCGGATATTTTTTATTACAATTGTCGTTCACAGAATTTATTACAAATGTCGTCAGTTTATTACAAATATCGGCAATTTATTACAAATGTCGGCAATTTTATTACAAATTTCGGTTTATTACAAATTTCGGCAATTATTACAAATGTCGGTTGTACATAGCTTCGGGTTTTATCAAGAGAAGGCACCGTCTTCATTACTGGACACTTCAATGCTGTAACAGTTGAAAATTGTATGCACTTGCAATGTGTGGAGGAACAACAAACGAAGGCATTTAGTTTACATCTGGTATATGAGTAATATTCTGTTTACAGACAAACAGGTGTTGCAGAAGAGGAATCAGAGGAGAATATCAAGAGAAGCCAATCTTCCCACAGACACGGATTTGGTGCTGTTGGGGAGCAACACCATAGATATATATGTTGGTAACTCGACAACTTATGAATTCACTGGTCCAATTCCGCTACGATCGGCCACTTTAGACATAGAGATCATGTATGATGGCACATTACTTGGTATCAGCACAGATTATGATTTACAGGTAATGACATCTTTTGAAACCTTTCAATGGTCTGTCATATCTGGAAGTTGCTGTGTGGTAGCAGTAACTAGTTTACAAGAATTAATTTATGCGTTAAATCAGCAACGCAAGCTAATATTGAGAGAAAATACTAATGCTGTCTGGTCTGAACCAATTCCCGGTATTTTGCCTGTTAGAACTATTGTGGGTTTTGGCAATCAACTGCTGGCATTGTCCATCAATGGTGATGATATCGTGCTAATGCCCGAGGCTAGTGGTAGTGTCTGGCAATCGATCGGCGTTGATTTACATGGCCTAACACTTTCGGACTTTACTTTGATTGATGACCAGCTATTTCCATTGTATCCAGTGCATCAGTTTGACAGTGTTGCAATATGCAGTGGCACTTTAGGAGTCAATAATGTGGATGGAACAGGTAAGTATAACGTTCCCATCATACGAAACAAACATTTTATAAATGATTCATGTCAGCTTGTCATTATTTGGTGTAGTCGTGTATGTGTAGCAATTACAATTAAGGAAAAGGTGCAGGTTCGTTGACTCACTTTTCCTTCTTTATACTTCACAATAAAAACAAGATAAATACACTATGAGTTTCATGTATTATGTTGAGTCTATATTTGAAGTTGTGGTTTCTGTGGTTATTATTTTTACATTTTCAAGCATATTCCTGATTTTTACCCATAAAATGCGTTTTTGTCGGTTTTCACTTAAAATTATTCAACTTTGGCAAGTTGTCAAATATAGTCTTTTTTCAACTGTAAATGAAACTTGAGTACATAAACCAAAAAAAAGGTTCCCTGGATTTGCTTAGTTTTTCTCTCAATGCCTTGTAATAATCATCGAAAGTTGTATTTTTGTATTTTTTTCATAAATTAACGTCTTTGACACTTGTCGAAGCGATAGCTCTCCGTTCCCTCAAAGTTTTTACTATCCGGAAGAATATTTTTCGGTATAGTGTATCCGAGTATTGTCTATATAAAGAGCTGAGAAAATGGCAAATTGGCATAATTAGACTCTTTCCGCTCTACAAAGCCTCTCAAATTCGACTGACACTTCAATATATGTTTCCTGTGGCTAGCAATTCCTTTATTTAACCTTGCCATTTGGCTGTGTATAGCTCTTTTGCGATATACACGGAGAAATGAGGTATTTTGGGAGGGCCATTAACACGATGACAGGGGATAACTGTCAACTGATAGAAACGTGTTTGTTTCCCGCATTAATTAGTCGTCAATTCATGGACAATCTTTTAATTGGTATGCATACCGTTCTCCATATGGGCTCAAACTCAGGCTTAGACCACTAAGTTTACTCGAATATGGGATACGTTCTGGATTTGAAGCCATTCATGCTCATGTATTGGGCATTGCTACGCAGTTGTTATTGGTTTTTCATTAAAGACACATAATAAAATAAGTGAACCTTTTCCCTGAAATTAAATTTCCGCATCACGACACCGAGTGTTACAAAACTATGGTATAAATAATGGTACTTGACAAACTCACATCAAAAGTTTTTCTTCAAGTCTATGGGACAGCCATGCATGACTGTGACGTTGTGATATTCGGTGGCGTTGTAGACATTACCTCATTTATTTAAACTATTTGTACCTTTAAAATCTCGGTTTATGATTTTAATAGCCTTGAGGATCGCTTGATGCCAAATTCTTGACGCACCCTGGCTTGCCGTTACGTTTATACAGTGTCATCGTTCACAGAAATAAACAACTCTACGTACACAGAGATAAGTAACTCGTACTTATCTGTGGTACACTACATGTGACTCGGTGTTTCGAAAGTTCACAGAGGAATCAATCCGTGATGATAAACCGATTGTCAGAGTGTGGTTGCCACAATTTATATGACCTTCACCCTAATAATATAATATAGTATGTGAAGAGGACGTTGCCAAATCCATGAAAGTTTAAAGCTAGGCTAAGGCCACGTTGTGTCAAACTTCCAGACATGTAAAACCCGGAAATCGCCGATGCAATGTGACACATCTGACGTGAACTCTCAAGTCTCGAAGATAGCATGGTTCATTTTCGATGCACCAACTGTGTTGATTAAATAAATCGTTCATTAATGTAAACATCAAATGTTCGATCGGCTAAAACAATTAGCCTGCAACAATGTTAGATATTCGAGATCTGTATGTTTTTTACATGCGTGATACTTGAAAACCGTCATCTAATACATCGCCGTCGGGTACAAGGCTTTAGGCTGTACTGCACACGTTTTAGCCGATTGCACTGGTCAACATGCGTAAGTCCGGGTTGAAATTGGTGAATTACATGCAAAGAGGTTATAACCAAACTGACCGAATTTGATTGTTTTTGCACAAGAACCCAGCTGAGATGAGATCATGTCTCGTCAGTTATTGCAGAGGCCTACTAGCTATGTCTCATTTGCATACATAAAGACACCCTTCTGTAATCAATGTACCTGTCAATCTTCTTTAAGTATGCAAATCCTTGCACACCAACATTCAGGAATGAAACCATATAATTATTATTATTATTTATTTCAGGCCAGCGGCCAATACAGATAAGAAAAGAAACAGAAACAGAAAACACTAAAATGTAACACTGAAGTGAAAACCCTCCTTCAATTAAAGTCTAAAAAGTACAAAGAGCACTCGTAAAGAATCGACCTAGAGTGTTTCCAAAAGCTAGTCTAAGAATGGAAATAGGAATGTTCACAACTGTAAATAACAGGATTCTTGCTGTCCATTAAACGTTCACAAAGTGTAAATAACAACTTACGTTTAATACAATGAAGTAAAATTGAGGATATTCCTAATTACAAACTTATGACTGATACTAACATCACGTTTAAAAGATCAAAAATCAAACGCAATGCATTGTGATAGACCACTTTCAAGGTAGATATCTGTTTAGTGCTATATAGTTACACCACATGCACGTTAATACAATACATACTATACAGGACACTTTTTAAGAGCGTACATTTCACATTTTGAGAGCAAATATGGAAGTTACCTACGATCAAATTGGCTCGAGATATATATATATATATATATATATAACTATATCTTTGTATATCTGCGTTGTCCTCCACTGATGAAGACACAATATAACCTAGGTACTTTTTAGTATTCACAAACTGCAGGGGTTTGCCATATAGCAATACGTGGGGAATTCTACCCGGTTTCCAAGACTTCGGGAAAATACCCATACATTCTGTTTTGGTAGCTATAGTATGAAAGAGAATACCTATCAACTTACGCAATACTTTCGCTGAAGGACAAATTACAACTAGGTCATCTGCATAGAATAAGTGGTTTATAACAGTGTTTACCCAGCAACATCCAGCGCGGGCCGACTGAAGCTTAGGTGAAATAATACTACCTTGTTGCAAACCATTACTAACATTGAAGGGGTTAGACACTGCGGAAGCCCAACGTACAAAAATGATTGTTTACTATACCAATAATGTAAAATGTGGACTATAAATGATGGAATGCCCCTATAAATCAATTTCCTAAATAATGTCAAATGATTAATCCTATCAAAAGCCATTGTAGTGTCCATGAAACACAAAAATACAAGTGTATTATGTCTCTTGTAAAAACACATATAAAACACATGTCACGTTAGAGTTCATGTCTTTCTTTTCCTTTCAAAATTATTGGTGGAGAAAAGTCTTTTAACCAAATGATGGAGCATACCATAAAGCTTCATTATGAGCAAAAATAGACCAAAATTCGCCAACGAACCTGCATCTCATCCTTAACTGTGTTGATAATTGCATTAGCGTTCAGGACATGTAACATTTGCAGTAGTAAGGCTATATCTCAAATTTCGCAACATTTGGTACGTACATCAATCAAGACAAACAACACATGTCCTAAAAAGCTAGTTGGCATAGTTCGTAGTTTTATGAGTAATTTGCATAATTGATGATATCTAGCAATTAAGCCATATCTATGCATTGCTAACTTCCAATTTCATATAAAAAGGTACATATATCAACCATAATATGCACGCATGTCGTATGAAACTTTTCGACATTGCTTTTACTTTAATAAGTAATTTGCATAAGTAATGATTTTCAGTAATTAAGCTATATCTTAAAAATGCGTATTTCAAATGCCAGATAATTTGGCACATGTGTCAACCATGCCAAAACACACATATTCTACAAAGCCTGTTGGTATAGTTTTTAATGTTGATGAGTAATTTGCATAATTAACGATTTTCGGTAATTAGGCTGTATTGTCCAATGAATACCAACTTCAAATTTATATAACTTGGTACAGACATAACCAGACAAATCACACGTGTTTGCAGTTTTTCATATATTATTCAATATTATAATAATATTTCATAATTAAGTAATGTCTTTAGAATGCAAGATTTGGAGGCATTGATATAGATATTAGCAACATGATTTTTCCTTATATTTATCATAATTTAGTGAAGAGAATTTTCATTCCGCCAACATCCCAAACAGAAATTACAGTGAAGAGTTTGAGATTAATGAAAGTGAATGGAGTATTATTTATGTCATGCCGTTTAAATCTTCCTGTGATGTCAACAGAAGGATTTTTTTATATAAAATTATTCTCAATTGCTTAATGACAAATAGTAAATTATATAAGATAAAACTTGTTGATAGTGAATTGTGCTCCTTCTGTAGTAATTTATCTGAAACCTTGAAGCACTTATTTTGGGATTGCACACATGTCACTAAGATCTGGAATGATTTCAATATTTGGTATAACACATATTTTAATATGGATATTGAGCTAAACTATAAAACTGTTATTTTAGGTTTTGGCTCAGGCCCACTGTTGAATCTGTGTCTTACTTTAATAATTAAAGGAGTTATTTATACATGTGGATTCCGTAAACAGACCTCCATCTTTTGACACATGTAAATATTGGGGTTAAATTTCGTTATGAATTATAGAAACAGGCTGCAGTGAATAAAAATGCAACGAATAAGTTAACAAGTAAATGGAAAGATCTTGAGATTGTTTGTAATGATTTACAGACCTCACATCGTTAATGCTATGTATTCTTTTTCTTTTGTCTTTTTTGTATGTGAAGTTTTGTGAATTTTGTATTTTTTCTCTTTTTACCCTCGAGCAGAGGGAATAAAACAATTCAAAAAAATATATTTGAAGTTGAGTTAATTTAGTATATGCATTGATGGTAAATAAGTGCATGTCATGATGTGCCCTTTAAAGATTGTTGATGTAGGTTATAATCGTAATGGTTAATTTGCATAATTAATGATATTCGGTAATTAGGGAATATGCTAACTATACAAGCTCCAAATTTCATATTGTTTCATGTAATTATTTTTCCAATAAAGGGGTACATTATGTACAATACCTATAGATCAGAATTTTGCATTGAACAATGTGCGTAAGACCAAATATCTATGGTCTTGTCCTTATATAGAAGACATTTAGTTTAAGTCTGCTGAGTAGTTCCAGTGTGTGAACCTATAATACTGTAGCAGATGTATGTAATGAGCGCTCACAAAAGAACAAAGGACAGTAAACGTAACAGCCAAAAATAAATCGTGGTGTTCACTACATCGGGTTTTAATCAGATTGTGCTAACAGTAGCTTTGCTATGTTTACTTGCTCATTGATATTTATCCTTGGAATATTCTTAATACAGGATCCGGATCAAGTTCTGGATCTGGAACAGGACCAGAACCAGGAACGGGAACGGGAACGGGAACGGGAACAGGAACAGGAATAGGAACAGGAAGTGACAGTAAGAAGAGTTAACTACTATTCATATATTTCATAATATATTTAAATTTATTACACCTCAACGTTCTTACACAAGCTGTCATTGGTCAAAATTGAATCACTTGACCTTCTTTAAATAGACTATTGCTCGCGTAGTGATATGGGTGATATTGATATTGATTCACATCTTTCAGTGTTGTGCGCTCAAGATGACACAATCACTACAGTGAATCACACAGGCTTATTTGTTGCAGAAATTTGAATAAATATAATTACAAACGAGCTGTGGGGACAGTCGAGGTCCTACAAATAATGCCATGTCCGCAAGAATGCAAGATTTGAAGGCTTTGATATACATATATATAGGCATTGGTATAGATATTAGCAACATGACTTCTTGTTATATTTATCATTATTTAGTGAAGAGAATTTTCATTCCGCCAAAATCCCAAACAAAAATTACAGTGAAGAGTTTGGAATTAATTGAGTATTATTTATGTCATGCCGTTTAAATCTTCCTGTGATGTCAACAGAAGGATTTTTCAATAGAATATTATTCTCAATTGCTTAATGACAAATAGTAAATTATATTAGATAAAACTTGTTGATAGTGAATTGTGCTCCTGCTGTAGTAATGTTTCAGAAACCTTGAAGCACTTATTTTGGGATTGCACACATGTCACTAAGATCTGGAATGATTTCAATATTTGGTATAACACATATTTTAATATGGATATTGAGCTAAACTATAAAACTGTTATTTTAGGTTTTGGCTCAGGACCACTGTTGAATCTGCGTCTTACTTTGATAATTGAAGGAGTTATTTATACAAGTGGATTCCGTAAAACAGATCTTTTGTCACATGTAAATATTAGGTTAAATTTCGTTATGAATGAGAAAAACAAGCCGCTGCGAATAACAATTCAATGCATAAGCCCATAAGCTCGAACAGGGTGGATTCATATTTGATGGGCTGCCTGTCTGTCACACGATGGTATTGTAGATAGCGCCCTCCATGTGGAGAATGCGCATAACATATGGAATTCGCATGCATAGTAATTGCTCCGCAATGCATCCTTGGGTAAAACGACCCCAAAAAATTGCATAGTATATAGGGCGTGCATGTGTACTAGTCATTGAGCCGCTATGCGAGCTAATAGATGATACATATCACATCACACTGAGAACAGAAAATCAACTAATGTAGTTCACTATGAAAATAATATCAAAAAGTAACTTTGTTTGCCTTTTGACTTATCGAAGTAAGTTTTCCAGTATTTGGGGCAGGTTTAGTTACAATATGCTTAGGATTCCATTCGAATACTACTTGGACTGAAGCATAACCGCACAGAATGTGTTTTCCAAAACTAATGAAAAAAAGTAAGATGTATGTCTCAAAAGATGTCTCTCTCCTCAGGACACCTTTATCATCATCATCATCCACTTAACGCGTACACAATGTATTCAATTGTTTTTTACATCACACTGAAACTGTATATTAATAATAAGTAACCACAACAATTATAGTTCCCATGTTGCCTCATATCCAAGACTTGAATTCAGGTTTTGCGATTGTTTTCAGGGAAGTGTGTATAACAAATCTGACACAAACTTATCACCTAGCACGTTATCACTCAAACTTATCTTAAGGCCTAGTCCTTAACAACTATAGTATAAGGCGATTTGTGAAAGACTGGTGGTATTCGATATTTATTTTCCTAACTAGCCTTGATGGCCAGTTAGTTTTGTAATAGTGGTACTCGAATATAAATATTATAATAACGTATTTGGGGAACCCCTCGTCGAATTCGCCATGCCAAAATCAGTTATTTTGTCATCGGCTTCACCTTCGACTAAACAGATAATTCTGTCTCAAAAGGGTCCTGTTAAATCTGTTAAATTCGTATTGCAAAAAGGCAAACTCTGATTGATTAATTAATTACACTTGAATTAACAGTATCTGTTACTTTTCGGTGTTTGTCACTGAACAAATAGATACTGAACACTTTAACAATTATTGAAAAATAGACCTGTTGCTTACACAATCAAATGCCAGTAATGTTATGTAACACCATATTTAAACTGAATGCCTCCCGTAAGGGCAAAACCGTAGATTTGTGGGGCTGCACACGATGTTGGAATGCAAAATTCTGAACTATAGCTATTATACATGATGTACCACTTAATTGGAAAATTAATAATACGAAACTGCATGAAGTTTGAAGCTTACATAGTAGACATATTCCTTAATTATCAAAATCATTAATTATGCAAATTAACCATTTAGCTTATAAGTTACATCATCAAGCTTTAAATGACACATACACGTCATTACCATAAATGCATGTAATAAATTATCTGAAATTTAATGTTTGTACTCCAAAGATATTGCCCAATTATCGAAATGCTTACTTACGGAAAATATGCATCACAATTAATAACTACATAAACAACTACATCACACACATATGATTTGTTATGGTTGATGGATGTATCAAGTTCAGTCAAATGTGAAGTTTACATTTTACATTCTTTCCTAATTATTAAATTACAAAAATCATTAATTATGCAAATTGCCCATTAAAATTAAAGACTAGACCAACAGGATTTAGAGGGTGTGTGTGTGCTTTCTCATGGTTGGTGCATGTGCTAAATTATATGGAATTTGAAGCGTGCATTCCAAAGATATAGGTTAATTGCTGGTAATCGTTAATAAATCAAAATACCCATTCAGAGTAAAAGCTATGTCAAGAAACATGTGCGCATTGTTATGGTTCACATATGTACCAAATTATATGAAATTTGAAGTTTGCATTGTTAAAAATAAAGTCTCAATTACCGAAAATCACCAATTATGCAAATTACTCATTAAAACTAAAAAACTATGCTAACAGGCTTTATTAGATAAGTGTGCTTTGTTATGGTTATTATATGTGCCAAATTATATGAAATTTGAAGAGTGCATTCGTAAGATACATCTTAAAGTGGCCATATGGATGAGTGAGGATTGGGTATTTATTTTGGATATTTAATTCATAAAACAATTTTATCATGGCTTTCTACTTGAAAGGATAATGTCTAACAACAAAGAACATGTCTTTGATTGAAACTCTATACATTACTAAAAGCCAACAAATGTGTAAAAAGTTTGTTATTAACCTTCTGTAATTCATTACAAACAAGCATATGTTGTTTCACACTATTTTTGCAAAAAATAAAATAGTTTTATAAATTAGAAATCAAAAATAAATACCCATATGGCCACTTTAATTAACTGAAAATAATTAATTTTTCAAATTAGTCGTGGTACAAGGCCATAGGTTGTAAAGTAAGGTTTTAAACCGGCTACACTGGTCAAAATCAACTTGCATACAAAATTGACTGTTTACATGCAAGGACGTATTTCTTTGCCTTTTATTGGTTATAACCAAATTTATCGGTCTGGTAATTGTGTCATGTCATATCAGTCACTGGATATAGGCCTGTTATGTCTCATTTGCATAATTATGTACAGGTGTAATTAAGTACCTGTCTAGCTTCGTTACGTATGAAAATACTTGTACATTTACATTCGAGAATGAGAGCATATGGAACCTACAGCGCGTTCATTTCATATTCCTTTCAAATTTATTGGTGACAATATAAACGATTTTCAAAACATCTCTGAACCAAATGATGGAACATACCATGAAGTTTCAAAATGAGTAAATAAAATAAAATGACTACTCTACCCTTATCTTAAATGACACATAAACTTCTTTACCATCAATACATGTACTGAATTATCTGAAATTTAAAGCTTGCATTCAAAAGATATTGCCTCATGATCAAAATGATTATTGATGCAAATTAAATATCACAATTAAAAGCTATATAAACAACTGTATCAAACACTTATGATTTGTTATGGTTGATGCAAATTAAATATCACAATTAAAAGCTATATAAACAACTGTATCAAACACTTATGATTTGTTATGGTTGATGGATGTACTAAGTAGAATGTGAAGTTTGCATTCCTGAGAAATAGACTAATTGCAAAAAATTAGTAATTATGTAAAGTAGTCATTACAATTAAAAACTATGCAAAAAAGCTTTAAAGGATATGCAAGTGATAGTTAATGTTCATTGGATGTTTACCAAAATCTAGTAAGTTCTTTTCAATTACCATATGAAAGATGTGCAGCACGTTTCATTAGAATCGATACAGTAGTTTTTGTGATATCGTGTCCACAGACAGACAGACAGACAGACAGACAGACAGACAGACAGACAGAGACAGACAGACAGAGAAACACACACATATGCAGACAGACAGACAGACAGACAGACAGACAGACAGACAGACAGACAGACAGACAGGCAGACAGACAGACAGACAGACAGACAGACAGACAGACAGACCGACAGACAGACAGACAGACAGACAGACAGACAGACAGACAGACAGAGACAAGCATAACATAACCTCCCCTTACGGGAGGTAAACATGACCAAATGAATGAAGTTTAAAACAATACCTGTGCATTTTATTGTAACCAGTCACATATATTGATAGTTCAAATAGGCTAATATATGCTACAAATGTCATATGTCTCAGACAAAATAACGGAGGGTTACCAATAAGCTGTGGATATGACATCTCAAACACTGGAGATATTCTAAGAGTACTAGTTTTAAAGTGTTATGGGTATCTGAAAACACAGTAACATAATTTTGTTGATCAAACAGTTTGAATTGATAAATTGCTTGGCTTGCTTGACAAGAACCAAACAAGTATTACTACATGTATATAAAGTTGAGATTTACTAATACATTTGTTACTTCCCGTAGGGAAAGGTGATGCTTTAATGAATATATATATATAAGTGCATAAGGAAGGAGTGAAAGAGTCCCGATCAATAAATACAATCCGACGTTTCAAATCAATATTCATTATCATAGGATATCAAGGCAAGATATATAGTAGGTCATCACCTGACTGTATATCTAAATGTTATGGAATAGAACAACTACCGCAGTTTCTTTTGAACGGTTAAATTACGCGCGGAAAGATCTAAAAAAAATCATATATAGAACATGCCTGAAAGATAGAATAAGCGTAGTTAGATACTATGAAATGATATAAATAATCTATTAATTCCATGGGGTTCCAGCGTTCCGAGTCGGTCAATGATTTCCTCTTCCTTCAACCTCAATCGATCGTCATCACCAGAAACCTTACAAATTCCTGAAATAGATATATCCGATACACTAGTTAGTAATAAAATGAACATATACAGGATAGTACCCATGCTTTTGTCTGTAAAGACGAAGATGTTCCACGAAACGATCACAAAGATGACGTACAGTCGAACCTATATATAAAAAACTCCACATTTCTGGCATGTAATGCAATACACTACTTTAGTACTGATACAAGTAAATCTACTCCTAACAGCCACGCTATTCTTAGGGCCAAAAACATGATTAGTATCAATAATGAAACTACTTGTACCACATCGAGTACGATCGCATGGAAATGAACCAGTATTCCAATTGCATGTTGTTCTGTATGGACCACCATATCTCAAAAAATTGGTATCATTAGTACGACGTCAAGCTATTAAAGGTGCATCAGGAAATAATGAATTGATTACCCTATTAGAACGTAAGATGTTAAAATGTTTGAATATTGTGTTCTTAACTCTGGTGGAAAGGGGATGGCATGTTAGAGCCAATATGGGACGATCGTTATTACTCTTCTGGTCATATGAATTGATACAAGCTTGACTGTATAGTTGATAACTGACACTGGATAACCACGTTGGTGGAAGTACGTGCAATATTCAGTAGACCCTCCCCTGAAATCCCTATCACTTCTACAAATACGAAGTAAACGAAGTAATTGTGGATAGGGAATGGACTGTTTAAACTTATTAGGATGTGGTGAACATATACTGCAAATGTGAGGGTGAATCAGTGGGTTTAGTATAAACAGATGTAGCTATATCATCACCATCAATACTATTGGAGATGTCAAGGAAATTGATAGTTCAGAAATATCATAAGTATACTGAAAAGTGTGTGTGTGTGTGTGTGTGTGTGTGTGTGTGTGTGTGTGTGTGTGTGTGTGTGTGCAAATAGCAGGCTGAATTGAAACGAATCTAGTACAAATATTCTTTAGCGTAATATACACCATGACGCGCGAGTGAAAGTGTGGTGTGTACTTGGGGTATTTGCATGAGTGCTTGCAGTGTTATCTGAAGCCACACTTTCATGAGCACAGGGAGTAAAAGTGTAGCGGAAAACACTGCAAGCATGGGTGCAAATACAATACAGTATCAACACTGAAACTCACCCGGCACGGGGTTCTGTTATTAGGCGATTTCTGTAAAAATGATACTGTGCTATCACCTTCTTTCGTATACAACAAACGATCGCAACCGGTAGGTACATACATCAACTATAACAAAGCGCACATGTCATGCAAAGTTTTTTGACTTAGCTGTTAGTTTTTATGTGTGATTTGCATAATCAATGGTAATGATTAATGATTGTATTAATTAGGCAATAGCTTCAAGTTTCATATAATTAGTGCAAAAAAAAAAAAAAAAAAAATGTTTAGTATTATCACTACCCTCAACTCAAACTTTATAAACTTAGATAGAGGAGAGCAATTTAGATATATACTACAATCAAAACATAAGGATATTATAACCGCTCTCTACATATACCTGGATGATACATGTAGTCAATAGACACACACTAGAACTACTGTATACTTTAATATTTATATTTCATAGATCATTATTAACTTTATTTTGTTTAAATACCAAATTAGAAATGTAAAATTTTCTAAACGGCTAAAATAAAGTGTTATCTTATCTTATCTTATCTTATCTTATTGATGACAATTAAGCGAAATGTCTTATATAACTTGCTGACATAGTTTTAGTTGTAATGTCATTAGCACAATAATGATTTAAGTAATACATATCTGCAGAATTCAAGCTTCAAATTTCATATATTTTGGTATATACTGATTCGATAATCAGGCAATATACTTTGATATAATTTTGTTGGCCAATTATGGAATATATCATGTTTGTTAGGTATATCTCAGATTTTGCATTCCAACAATTAATGTGTGTAGGACCAAAAATGCAACTGCTTTACCCTTACGTAATTACAGAAGGCATTCAGTGTACATCTGATTTCTCTGTACGACATTCTCTGCATATTTAGATTACCCTCTTCTGTTTGTCGGGGAAGATAATAACTTGTATTATAGCTCAGCAATCGAATTTCCTACATTACATGGTCCAATAGAAGACACACGATTTATATTAGACATTGCAGTAATGCCAAATGGTGACTTCCTTGCCTTGGATATCAATCGAACAATGAGGACCAGTTCTTCAAGTGTCTTGAATTGGTCGCCCGTAATTGAGAATTCATGTTGCATGGATAATGTTGCAGTTGCACCGGACGGTAAGGTATTTGGAGTGAACGAAATGACAGGTTTGTCAGTACGCACATATTTACATTCTCCCTGGCAAGGGCCAATGCCTAATAGTGACGGGGTTGTAAAGATTGGTGTTTTTAACTACGGAGATAATTTAGCGCTAGCCGTCCTTGGCTTGATGCAATCACGTCGTGAAATACGCATTGCAGCAAATGAAGAATCTAGCTTTTGGATTCCTATTGAGAGAGAGTTTGAAGCAGAAATAATGGATTTCGATATGCTGCATGGCGTATTAGTACATTTCATGGCTGTGTATAGTGTGCCGGGTGTTTCATTGATAGCTGGATGTTTTGCTACAATGCAAAACCTAGACAGTGGTGATATACCATTAGAAGGTAACTATAACTACACTAAATTATCGATTCAATAGATAGCATATCAATTGCGAGTCTATCATGTACGAGCTGTAACCATACTTTTAACTTATAGTTATAGAACACTTCAGAGGACATTAACTGTATAATCGGAGTGTGTTGGATAGAACTCCATTATTTTGTCCTAGGATGGAGCTTTACCCAACACTGTCCGATTATCTTCAGTTACTGACCTAAGACTTGTACTATAACGAAGTTATACTTCGAATTTGACGAGTTTTTAGTTTTTCACCAGAAAGTCAACCTTGTCATCTACAACCCTGTTACATAACCTCTTATCCATTATCATGTTAATTACAAAATTCACTATAGAAAACCCACCCCGCACATCTCGGCCAAATAATCCGATGTTTTCTCCAAAAGCTTAGTGAGAAATCTGTGAATCTGGCAAGGACTCATACTGTAACAAAATGACGATCCCAAGTCTAGCAGTATTTCCGTTAAATACCCATCTATAGTAGTTCTGTTATAACCCCAGTGCTAACGCGAATGAACAAATTCCCATATAGCGACCTCCTCTCTGCAAAAGTCACTTAAAAGTAGTGAAGTGGTTATAGAGCATGTCTTTGGATACAAAATGTAGATTGGTATAGAACAAAAAGTACTGTGTTCGAGACCCACCAAGGTAAAGATGATTTTTTTACACACACTTTACAGAATGACAGGTGCAGAAACACAGTATTAGGCAGTGGAGCTCATGTTGGTGTCATTGTAACAGTTGTCAAGTTGGGGACAGTGTTATAGAAATGATTAACTTGCGGAAGACAGTTTCATTCATGGGTGGAAAGTGTTAGTGGACAGTTCCTTTCGTGGATTAACTGTACGCGTAAAAGTGTCCGCTCATTTAAGAGCACAGTTGAAACAATGGGGAAGAGACGGACAGAAAGACACACAGACAGACATTCCCTTTTTAATACCTCCCATACCCTTACAGGAGGTAACAACAACCAAGGAGCTGAGAAAGCCTAATGTATTATTGAGGGTCATAACCATTGTGACGCTCTATCCTGCTGAACCCTGTATTGTGGAGGGTCATAACTGTTGTATGTACTAAATTGTATTGAAATTGAAGTATGCAGTCATAAGATATAGCCTAATTATCGAAAATCATTAATTATGCAAATTAGGCTATATCTTTTTCTTTTTTTTAGTTTAATGAGTTATTTGCATAATTAGTGATTCCCTTACGATGGGCATTCAGTTTAAATATGGTTTTTGTTCTTGTTCTTGTTCTTGTTCTTGTCTTGTTCTTGTTGTTTACATATTGCCATTTTTTTTAACATCATGTTTACAAGTAATATCAAAGAAAGTGTTATTTTTGGTGCTCATGTTATTATACCCAAACGGCAAAGCTGACGGTGGTACTATGTCTGTTCATCCATGTTTACTTGTATTTCATATATGTACTCATAGGACAATTGCAATTGCATACAAAATCAAATGCTACCCAGTGCATATGCATGTCATTTCATTTCTTGACCCTTGCAATAATGGCGGCCATTTTGTCGTAAGAATTCACATTTTTCCTTCCGGAAGGAAGATTATAATATGAAGTGTGTGTGTCTGTGCGTGTGTGTGTGTGTGTCTGTATTACGATTTCCGAAAAAGCGGCTGCAGCAATTCAAGCGAAATTTCATAGACATGTTCCGTACGGTAATGGCCAGAACTGATTAGGTTTTGGTAATAATCTGATGAATATTAATGACCAATTTGAAATTTGAATAATTAATCAATCGAACGAGTATAAAGTTGGCATCAGATTCAGATTCAGCTTCAGATTCAGTAGTGTTATCTTATGAACATTATATTGAGCGTCAGATGGCCTCAGATCCGAATCTGAATCTGGCGCCAACTTTATACTCATGCTCTACACTACTGAGAAAGACTGTTTTCATGGGTTTCATGCCAACCTAATTTTGTGTTTCCCTTGGATCTTCACTCTGCATTGGCTACACAAACACAAGAAAAAAGAAGAACGAGGCAGAGTAGTTAAGTGATTCAAACTCACCAGAAAACTATTTTTTTCTTGGCCTTAGAATGGGTTTACAAAGAGCGTGGAGTTCACAAACAGGTGAAATATTTATCATCGTTTCAATTTCGTCAAATATGGACTTATCCTTTTCAAATTTCACACACTGATGTGCAGATGAATAAAGGGAAATCATGTCTTTTTAAATTTTTGATATGAAGTATTGTATTGACTTCGAACTGTCTCCTTTTTACCGTGTTCTTTTCCGATTTCTCTCGATAACAAACTACCGCTGTTTATTGCAAGGCTTGTACATAATCATTTATCTAGCTCTGTATCTCAGGATATAAATACACTCTCATATATTTATCAAGTGTAATAATCTATAATTTATACCCAAATGTGTGTGGTCAAAATATGGAAAATAGACCAAGCCTCGCCTAGTCTGCGAAGGAAATTTCGCGACAATGTATCAATAATGGTGACCTATACATTGACCTTTATATAATTAGTGTACAGTGAGGGCACGCCACTCAACAAAATCTTGAGAATGTATAAACTGAAAGTGGGACAGAAAGAAGTTCAACACGCACATGCCATATCCCGGGTATGTAGGGAATCACGAAAGCCGAGTGGAGTCAAGGATGGCAAGCTTTCCTGTGCTGAGAATAGGAGGCGTGGCAGGCATTTGAACAACATTTTTGACAACTAACTTTCATTGGAACATGAGGAATCACAGATATAGAGCTAAATTTCTTGCATAAATCCTTACGGAAGGCATTCAGTTTAAATCTGGTGCCTATTAACATAGACTCTTAGTAGATAGGGATCTCTATTAGTATCTACATGCATGTTATCAATAACAAGCCTTGATGACATGCCTTGACCTTTGACCCTAACCTGCGATGTCATATAGACATTACGTGTTAAAATGCATACATATTTACCTTCCGTAAGGAAGATGATAATATACCGATGAAGTCTGTGTGTCTGTGCGTGCATGTGTCTGTGCGTGCATGTGTGTGTGTGTGTGTGTGTGTGTGTGTCATGATTTCCGAAAAAAAGCTGAATCAATTCAAACGAAATTTTATAGACATGTTCCGTAGGGTAATGGCCAGAACTGATTAGCTTTTGGTAATAATCCGATGAATATTAATGACCAATTTGAGTAATTAATCGATCGAACGAGTATAAAGTTGGCGTCAGATTCAGATTAAGGTAGCATTATCTTATGGACATTATATTGAGCATCAGATGGCCTCAGATCGGAAGACACCAGACAGACTCAAACCTGAAATAATACCGCTGAGACTAGAGGGAAGGATTCTGCTTCACTGCCGTCGGGTGTATTAGGATCAGAGGTTATCTGATGCTCAATATGATGCTACCTGAATCTAAATCTGATGCCAACTTTATACTCGTCCTCTACATAGCTCTACACTGAGAAAGACTCTGTTTTCAGGGGTTTCGTACGTGCCAACCTTATTTTACGTTTCCCTTGGATCTGCACTCTGCATTGGCTGGACAAACACGAGAAAAAAGAAGACTGCGAGGCAGGGTATTTAAGTGATTCAAACTCACCAGAAAACATTTTTTTTCTTGGCCTTAAAATAGGTTTACAATGAACAGGTGAAATATTTATCATTGTTTCAATTTCGTCAAATATGGACTTATCATTTTCAAATTTCACACACTAATGCGCAGATGAATAAAGAGAAATCGTGTCTTTTTAGATTTTTGATTAGAAGTTTAGGAACCGTCTCCTTTTTACCGTGTTCTTTTCCGATTTCTCTCGATAACAAACTACCGCTGTTTGTTGCAAGGCTTGTACATGTACATAATAATTTATCTAGCTCTGTATCGCAGGATATAAATATACTATCATATATTTATAAAGTGTAATAATCTATAATTTATACCCAAATCATGTGTCAAAATATGGAAAATAGACCAAGCCTTGCCTAGCCGAGGAAGAAAATTTCGCGACAATGTATCAATAATGGTGACGTATACATTGACTTATATAATTAGTGTACAGTGAGGGCGCGCCACTCAAATCAAAATCTTTACAATTTTCCTGTAGTGTAAACTCGTGGGACAGAAGGAAGTTCAACACGCACATGTCATATCCCGGGTATGTAGGGAATCACGAAAGCCAAGTGAAGTCGTGGATGGCAAGCTTTCCTGTGCTGAGAATAGGAGGCATGGCGGGCATTTCAACAACCCTTTTGACAACTAACTTTCATTG
The DNA here is from genome assembly GCF_964340395.1 of Glandiceps talaboti. Taxonomy (NCBI): domain Eukaryota; kingdom Metazoa; phylum Hemichordata; class Enteropneusta; family Spengelidae; genus Glandiceps; species Glandiceps talaboti. The sequence goes on from NC_135559.1 coordinate 18,068,104, forward strand.
GGACTTCACGAATCACAGATATAGAGCTAGATTTCTTGCATAAATCATGAAATTCCTTACGAAAGGCATTCAGTTTAAATCTGTTTATAGGTGGCATAAATGGCTTCTTAACCTCGACTTTAATAATCAACACAAAGCAACCAGATTGGGTTGCAGCGAAACAAATATCGACCATGATGTCAGCCTTTAAATGTTGATTTAGGATGGAGTCAGAATTTACGGAGGGAGGGGGAGAGAAATTATTTTGGTCAAAAAGATTTTCGTAGCCCACCCACCCCCTCCCCTTTGCACTTGCGCAAAAGTGAACTTGAAGGTTTCGTAATGGTAATCTTCATAGAGAGTTTATATAATATAATATAATATAATAGTTTTATTTCGAGAGCAAGCTCATAAACAAAATAAATTGCACGAACAACATAAAAAACAGACACAAAAAGACTAATTTACAGTACACATTTAAAAACATTCAATAAAGAATCTTCTCCAAAATTTACTATTAAAAATAACAAAATCTGACAACGATGCAGCAATTAAAATATTATTACTCTCTTTAAGTCTAAAATAAAATTTAGATTTCAGAATACGCTGCTTACTTTCAAAAGTCATAATGAAACTACGAACAAACATGTTAGAAATACTAACACGCCTCTTTATACCAAGTAAAATTCTAAAAGCATTATTGTACGCAACTCGTACATCATTAAAACACTTACTGGTATAAACACTCCAAATATGCGAACAATACATTGACGAACAATGAGCTTGAAATAAAATACATTTAACAGAATATGAACAATTCCAAAAATTACGAATAAGAGTGTTAGCCTTGGCATAAAATGATCTCATTTGACGTCTGATATCGTCATTGTCATTACCGTCAGAATTAAAAATAACACCTAAATACGAATGCTTGTTTACAAATGGGAGCACTGTATTGTTAAGCTTCACCTGAGGAATGTTCGAAATATTACATCTTGGTGGCATGATAGACAAGCATTTAGTCTTCTTGGGATTGAAAATAATATCGTGCTTCATAGCATATTTACAACACGTTTTTACAAGACTGTTGAGACATTTAACTGACGGACATATCAAAACAATATCATCAGCATACACGAGATGGTTAATACATTTACTTCCAAGGTGACAGCCAATCTTAGTCCCAGTTAGCGAGCTACTTAAACTATCAATATACACTGTAAAAAGACGAGGCGATAGAATGCCACCTTGTCTAACACCATTACTTATAGGAAATTGCTCAGACAAGACGGATCCCCATCTGATACAAAGTCGTTGATGCCGATACCAATAAACTAAAATTCTGACGATGAAAATAGGTACATTTCTGTCAAGCAATTTACGAAAAAGTGTCCAGTGGTTCACTCGATCAAAAGCCTTAGTGGCATCTAAAAAACACAGAAACACAGGCGTATTGTGACGGTTATAAAAGTCAATAATTTCTTTAAGTAAAAAGACACACATGTCGGTAGAGTGTCTTTCTTTAAACCCAAATTGGTAATAAGAGAATTATCACATTTACTGAGTATCATAATTTCATATAGTTTCGAGATGACGATAGCAATGGCTATAGGACGGTAATTACTTGCGTCGGTGACATCACCAGTTTTGTTTTTAAGAATAGGCACCAAAATAGTGTCCAACATACGAGACGGTAAATAACCATGAACGTGAGCAGCTGTAAACAAACATGAAAGCAAGATATGAAGGCGACCATTAGCATATTTAATTTGTTCAGCGGCAATACCATCTGGCCCTACTGCTTTCCCATTGGCCAAACTGTTCACACATTTACAAATATCGTCTGGTGTGACAATCATGCTATCAGAGAAGGTGATATCAGATATACCATTCCGAACATAACGTTCATTACTGTTGTTGGCCACAGATGACAAAAGACTGGCAAAATGATCACGCCACATATCTGCAATGTTATGGTGACCATTACAGCCGCCTACAGATGACGATAAGGGAGAAGACTTTTTGTTTCTACTGACAGTCTTCCAAAACTGTTTGCTGTTACCATTAGAGAGGTTTCTAGTCAGAGCATCAGCTTTCATTTTATTCTCATTGACTCTACATGCCTTTAAAGCATATTTAAACTTAGCGCGTGTTTTTCTCATAATTTCAAAAATGGGACCTTGGCGAGGACTACCATTATCCCTCCATAAAATAAATGCATCACGAGCAATGGAATGAAACTCTTTAACATGATCATTCCATCCTGGAATTTGCTTTTTAGGGTTCTTAGAGTGGTTAGACCTCTTTACAGAAATACTATCAGACGCTGCAGACGACAAAGCATTAATAAAAGCATTAATATAAAAGAAGTTAACCTAACTTGTTCTACTCGTCAGTATGAACTTGTCAGAAGGGAATAATACACTTTCTGTTTTGTACACAACATGTTATTGACACTACAAATCACTACATCTCATCAGATTCCAGTTTCTATTATACACTAGTTATGGAAACCTAAAGTTCTCTAACATACCAGTGACTTTACTGTACATGCAATATTAATGCCCATAAACCAATGTTACGGGCCCATTTCTATGTGAAATGGGAAACTCATTTAAAACTTATATTAACTTTAGCTTCAAGAACTTTCGAAGCTTTGAAATATTACCTCAAAGGCTATGAATAACCTAAATATTGCCTTAAGAACCAAACATCCCCCGGATCTGCTAGGGGAGACCCCTAAGACTCCCTCACCCTCAAAGGTCACTCATAATTTCAACCAACAATCAGACACACCAACCTTTTTTTATGTCATTAAACTTTTCTTAAGAATGTTCACCCTATACTAATTGGAGATGATATTGTCTTTTAATATGTGAAATGTTTGCCAAGATAGTCAAAAATTGCCGTAAAACTCCAAATTTCCCTTACCAATGATACTACCATTAGATGTGCTGACCTTTACTATATAATGATTAAGAACATATTTCAACTCTATGAGTATGTAAGTTATAAATAATAGTTTCTGATACTTGATGGTGCTGTCTTGGAAAGCTTGGAAATTAATGCCTGGAAGTGTCATAATAGCCTAAATGGGCTACAAGACCCCTGGGACACGCCCCATACACAAGATGTGGACATATCCCAGTCTCAAGCTCTTCCCCCTATTATGTCTTACTGTCAAGATGCTATTAAACCTTATTTGAAAAATATGTCAACCCTACATATATCTGTATAGTTGCTTTTTACATGTTGGTGTTGTCTTTTAAAGCTTAAAAGTTATTGCCTGAAAGTGTCTGAATAGTCTCAAGATTGCCTATTAAGAGTAAAAAAGCTCAAGGACTCCTAGGAGGACCCCCACCCCCCAGGAGTGGTGTACATATTCCCTTCTCAAGGTTTCTCCCTATCTTTTACGGTATATATGCTATTAAACTCTATTTTGAATATACTTACCCTGTGTTGTCAATAATTATGTGATAGTGCTATCCCAAAAAAGTCTAGTCAAGCAGTCCACATTGAGTCACGGTCAAAAAATATATGTTATGTGAATATGTATAGGGGGGGGGGTCATCATGTTTTAGAATTAAGTGATAGGGGGTCAGCCTGTTTTTGATATTACAGAAAGAGGGGTTCAGTGACTGTTTGTCGGCTGGATGGCAAACTCCACCGGCTGCCCCCAGGCTGCAGAAACTGACCGGTCCCTTACTGTACGAGGGTAATAGAATAAGTAATTTGCATAATACTCGATTTTCAACAATTACGTTATATAACAATTCCATAGTTGATGCTTCAAATTTCATGTAGATTGACTGGAAAAAATACACTTGTTCTATATGTCCTACCAAATTGCAGTTTTCTGATGAAATGTAATACTTCATTTGCATAATATATGAATTTGGAAATTAGACACTGTCTGACGTACTAAACTTGTTACTATAGCTTTTAAATCTAGCGAGTAATTTGTGTAATCAACGGTTTTTACAAATTAGGCATTATATGATTAATTCTAACAAGATGTAATTGTAGTAAGTCATTTGCATATGGAACCAATCAGGTGATATCTGAAAAGTGCAAGCTTACAATTCAATATAATTTGTTACATACACCGAGAATAACAAAGAATATGTGTTCTCTATAGCCGGTTGATGTAATTTTTTAATTTTAATGAGTCATTTGCAAATAGCATGAAAATTACAAATTAATTTATGTATCATGTATGGTAGCTCAGAATTTCATAATCTCATAATACGTGAAGGAACCAATCAAAAGGCTTACGGAAGACAGTCAGTTTACATCTGGTCTGTGAAGTTCGTCTGCTAAAAATGGTATTTAATGAGTTTTAAATAGTCTATGAAACCTTGTTCAGTGCTGTATGATGTTTATTGTCTTAACTCTATATAGGACACTGACTAATCGTCACCAGCTGGCTCCTTTTAAGAATATACTATATACTTTTAATGTATAGACTTATAGTATAATTTTGGCTATACCTTTGTCAAGGACTTCAGAGCAGTAACGAAAGTTTTTTAAGAATCCTATTGTCATTTATAGACAACGTTTGTGGTTTTATAGAATCTGTTCAATATATATTATTGTAAATTACGTCGCTGCATTGATAATATAGCAAGCGGAGTAAATCCCTCTGTTCTTCTATGCACTTCAGGCCCTGGCATTTTCTTATTTGTAAGAATTACAAATACCGCAACGATTGTTTTTACAGGCAATGATGGCAACAATCCTGACCATGATGTACATGATACACCCTCTGTAGACGACTCTGTTTTAGCAAGTCAATATCTTCGCGGTTCAAGGAATTTACTCAATGTCCTTGCAGTGGGGGATGACCACTATCTATACAAAGGCCGACCATTAGGCGGAGGTGACTATGAGTTCACAGGTCCTCTGGAAGACTCTTGTTGTATCATTGACATTGAGGTTCTACCTGATGGTTCCCTCCTTGCTGTTTTACCAACTTATGGCTTATCTAAGAACACAACACTCGATGGCAATGGTTGGTGGTCGGAGACCATGCCCAACAGCTGTTGTGTGATTGGCATCAGTGTTACAGAAAATGGTGGACTTATAGGACTAGACACAGATAGGAATCTGATCTTTCGTCACGATTTATATATGCCATGGAGCATGCCTATTTCTAATGGTGGCAATGTATTAAAGGTAGAGGCAATTGTGAATGGCGCAATCCTTGGTCTTGATGGTGGACATCTGGTGGTGAAGGAGACAATAGAAGGAGCCTGGATAAATCTCACTGATGATGTATATCAAAAGTCGATGCCAATTATTGATCTGTCAATCACTAACGAAGGCTTTGCAATTCTCGAGCTTGGAGATGGTTCAAACGGCCAAATCACCATGTTATCACTAACAATCGGAAACCTTCTTGCTTTCAAAGGTACTGTGTCACTCAAACCCACTCACTTATCTCCTGTGTTGTGTTATGTTGTGTTGTGGTGTGGTGTGTTGTGTTGTGTTGTGTGGTGTTCATAAATATCCCTACTAATTACATTATTGATTACATTTACTTGTGCTGAAACCAAATACTTTTACCGTAATTGGGTTCACAGTAAATACTTTCATAAAACTAATAATTTATTAGTTAGCACGATACTTGTCCTTAGCCGCATTTAAATATGTGTTCTTGCGTTCTTACCAAATGACAAAGCAGGGGTTGACCCCGGGGCTGAAAGAACGTCATAAAACAGCTTTATACAGCAGTTCCCTGAATTTAATAAGATAATTCCTCACATTGTTTTACAAGACATGTAAAACAAAAGGTATTTGTTGAAGATGTTGGACATGAGCAGACATATTTGTTTGTAGAGCAAGTGAAAATATATGATTGGCATTAATGATTGGACAGCTGAGCTTGGGTCTGGCTCTGTAAATGAATAAAGATATCTTAGGAGAGAATTCACATATATATCAATCTGGTATTATAAAAGCCTATACTGTAAGAGTTCTGCCATTGACTTGTTATACGTAGACAGATTTTATAATATATATATATATATAATGTTTTTCCGAGTCTGGTATGTACAATGTAATGAAATTGTTACAGTATTTCATCTGTCAAATAGAAAAAGAAACATGACAACGTTCAACTACTTTAGAACAGTATTAACCCATACATGGAAAATTGCATTCTCTGCAAATTCTTTGCAAATCGACGAGAAAAATCAATTAAACTGTTAAGATGTAAAATATTATGAGGCTATATCAAACACAAGGCTTGGAACTGTTTGTAAACGCGCTCTTGGAAACGAAACCAGTGTGAAATTCAAACGTGTTTTGTCCTTAATTAACACAGATGTTGTAATGTAAATTTTCGTAGATGTGAAGGCTCAAATGAAGAGCACAGCAGAGGCAGTGCCGCCAACAAATCCTGAAAAGAAAGGTAACCTCACAAGACCAATATCTAATGTTGAAACATTTATACGCACACACATATGCATGATGGAGTTTTTTAAATAAACGAGAGATCATTGTTTACGTGGCAATTTATAAACCTTATCAAATCGTGAAAAGTAAGTGAAAGTCTGTACACAAATGGAATAATATAATTGAATGAAGAAGACAAGAGATCGTATATGATAAATAATGGGATTGGATATTTGTTTACAAAATCAAATTGAACCTTTATAATGTTTACCGTTATTTTAGCTCCTGGCCAATCAAATTGAACCGTTATAATGTGTATTGCTACTTTTAGTTCCCGCCCTTTTCCCTTCATGTCTTTTATTGTGTATATGTTTATTTTGCTGTTATCAACGAGAGTATTTTCACTCATATTTCTTTACAAACGACCTCTCATCTCCATTAGGCACAACCACCCCCGGGGGTAATGAGACTACTAAAGGGATCGGAATATTGACGAGTTTTGAAGACGAATCTGGTATTTTAACATTTTTATTACTTTATATATCATTGTCCAACAATTTGCTTCTTTCGGCCATGTGAGAAACGAGTGCCCTAAGGAGCCTTGTCACTTACAGTAATAAGAAGTGACAAACCTAAATATCATGAGTATCTTTCTCCTGAATGAAGACGGATATTGGTGAATTATGTTAAGAAACTATCATGGAAATGGCTGTTACAATGTTTTTGTAATCTTTAGGGTATATTTCTTATTGATACAGAATGTAAATCAAAGCATGTCATTTAAAACAGGTCTTCATAGAATTTACACTACTCTCAAAAACTTTCTTTCTGTATAAAAGTGATTGCTACTCATTGGGAAGAGACAATGTCAAAGGTGAAAAGTGTTTTGAAAATGTTAGTGGCCATTTAGAGGCATGCAATATCATACCCATAGACATAATATAAAGTCTTACAATGCTTGAATATGGTCTTAAAATACCAGAATTGAGACAATTTTACTATGCAGTACATGTTATCTGGCTGTGAAGTGTGTTCTGTTGTGCTGAATGCTGATGTGCACTTGGTAAATGACCTCTCCCGAAGTTTAATTTGGTTTTTGAAAAACAAATCATAAATAAAGAGCAAAACATTTGATGGTCTAATGACCTCTCAGCCCCTTCCCAGTTTTGTAAATTTTGCTCATTCCTTTAGTGCACGTTGGATATGTAACTGCTTAGTTTAATCTCAAATCACTCTTGTATGCATCATCAGAACCACATAAACTACTTTATAGAATATTACCGGTATACAATTTGGAATAGACTCGAAAGCACATGGTCACATGTATTTTTTAGAAAATAAAAAGAAATCCCCTTGAATAATTTTGAAAGAAAGTGTGTATAGTAGTCAGCAGCCATTTTACTGCCATGTGAAGCCCGCATGAGGATACTTTGCCCAGCACCTAAAAGAAAATTCCAATGCCAAAAATACGGGTAGGTATGGCCCGATTTTTTCCCATTTTTTTCTGGCATTATATGCGATTTGAAAAGAGAAAATAAGCATGTGACTTTCACAAAAACTGCTCAGGGTACGTGAAAAGGTTTATATACACTACTGAATATCTGGCTAAATAGAACATAACCAATTAGCGGTTGGATTCTACAAAATATTGATTAATATAGGGTTATATCCTGAGGGCAGGGGTAAGATCAGAATGTAGTGTAGCGGCGAGCTGTTGTATCCATGCACCGAATGCATATAACCCAATATCAAGGCTATAATATTTGTATTATATGTCTCCATGGATGTCATTTTCATGCAAGAAATTTCACTCAGGAAATTTAACAGGAAAAAACTTGACTTTTGTGCCAGAACCGTCCTACTGAAACAACAGACTACTATATTTAGAAGGTGCTTTGCGTGGTCAACCTCATTTGCATAATGTTGAAAATCGTGTATCAATCATGTAGAAGTCGACATACACAACTTCTCTGTATTATAGTGTGTGTAGGACAACCTCCGGAGTGCAGAGTACATTATATTCCACGGCCTGCATGTAAAATATCAGCGCTTCCCAATATCAAAATCAGCTTTTTGGTGTGGGAGTGGCTATTTTGACAAACTAGCTGATTCTTCCAAAACCATGTGCTATATCTGTTGCATGAATGGTTACATCCTTACCGACGACTTAATTTAAACAGAAGTATCATCGGATTCACTTAACGTGAGTCTGATTCCAACGACGAGAATGACTCCGATTTATATTTATATTTATATCTGTTTATGTGTAAAATGTTGCTGATTCACATGTAAACTATCGATCACTTGTGTTCATCTTGGCATCAAGTACCTTACAACTTTTGATAACATATGTTAAGTCAGTAGGACAAATGTGACATTGGAATTAACTCGTGCAATATATCTTTATGCAAATTAATACAATTCCGACACCTAGTAGTAGTAGCTTGAGTAGGTTTTCTTCCACGACCATATCTTCATCGGAAGTAAAGTTTGATGTTGATTCCAGTCACTGCCAAAACATACGCATTTCTATATATCAGCATGACTTTCTCCATCGAAAACAATGAAATACGCGATATTCATATATATATATATATTTATATATATATATATATTTATATATATATATATATATATATATATATATATATATATATATATATATATATATATATATATATATATATATATATATATATATATATATATATATATATATATATATATAACTCGGTGAGTATCAATCTGCTAAGACAGTGCTCTATACCGCAGTGGCAGAGCGTAATAGTTTTGGTAGTACTTGAACTCTTTCTTGGTTGTAACTCGGAGTTTCACGCATTGTGCGATCATCAGACAACTCTGGTTTCTACTCTCTGGGTGTGCTGTTTATATAGAGTGTAGACAATAGAAATATCATCACTATTGTCTTTGTTGGTGGGTTGTAGATGTGTGTGGAGGTGTTGTTTGTTATTGTGTGAGTTATTTGGTGCGGACAAGTAGGTGTTGGCGGGTTGTTACATGTTGGGCTTTGATGTTCCGTTAGTTAACGGGTTTAGTTTAGGTGATAGATGCTCTATTGAAGTTGGACAAATAAAACTTATTCTCGTGTCGGCATTTGGATATCAACTCAGTTCTTTTGTTCAGTGTGGAGTTTGTGTCTGCTTTAATAATGGTTAGTTTTTCGGTTAAACACAGGTTGCATCGTTTTGTTTTATTGGTGTATGCTTGGGCTGTCTTGCTAATGGACCAGGATACGGAAAAAGGCTCATTGTTTCTTTTCAGTTTCCAAATGTGTTTTGAAAGTTCTGTGCTGTTTTCGTGTTTTTCATGTTTGAATGACTGTTTGTGGTTGGCGTATCTCTGTTTGAAGTTGTTCTCTGTTAAACCGATATATACTTTTGTTTGTTTTTTTCCGTGGACGGTGGCTTGGTATACGATGTTTTCCGTTTGGCATTCACCGTTCAAAGGGCAGGTGTCTTTCTGTATGCAATTACAAGGTTTTTGAGTGGGTTTAGTTTCGCTGTTGGAGATGGTGGCGTTGTGCGCTTTGATTATGGTAGCCATGTTTGGCATGCAGCTATAACTGACTTTGACATTGTTTCTGTTGAATATTTTGTGTAACTTGGAGTCTGTTGGGAAATGTTTTGCGATTAGGTTGAGGAATCGTTTGCCTACATTGGTGGCTACGTTTTTGCTGTATGGTGGGTTGAACCAGATGGTGTTTCTATTTCTGTTTTTCTTGTTTTTCTGTGGCAGGGTGCTGGTGTACGTGATGTTCTCTTTGTAGCCGCTGGTTTTAGTGCATTTTGGTAAAGTGGGGCTGCCTGGTTGAAGATGTGTTCGTCGGATGGTATGTCGGAAATTCTACGGCCGATGGCTGACGATATATTCTTGATGATGCTAGGTGGGTGATTAGACCGCGTGTGTATGTACATGGGGTTGTCGTTGGGTTTTCTGTAAGGGTAATATTTACCGTTGTTGAGGTTGAGTGTTATGTCTAGAAAGTTGACGGTTTTCGATTGGTGAGTATGGTTATTTTTAACCCCATGGCTTTGAAGGTTTTAGTTATGTCTTTTCTGATACTTTCTGATTTACTTCCGGTGATGTTCTTGAAGGCGTACCTATAGAGACCTATGTTTTCTTTACCATATTTTTTGGCTAATTTGTGTAGCATGAATATTCCGACCAGTTCGCATATTTCGGCCCCGTCGTTGCTTCCCATTGTGACGTCAAATGACCCATTACCATTCTTTTTTACCCATGGTTTCGTTTTATCAAAGAGGAGAGATTTCCGCGCGTGCATGATAATTTGTTTGTCTTCATCTGATATGGTGGTGTATTGGCCGGCAAATTTGAGGGATTCTAATAACAATTGGTAGAAGTCGCATATGTCGAAGCAGGCGAAAGTGTGTTTGTTTTTGTCCTCTAAGTTCTCGAACCATTCGATGACTGACATAGAACTTTTCCATTGGTTGACGGCGACTATTGGTCTTATGTTTTGGAGGATGGTGTCAAGTATTTTTTTGCTAACAATGCCTATTTCGCTTTTTGCAGGGTTGATTAGTCTGCAAGGTAAACTGTGTTCGAAATTGTCTTTATGGTCTTTTAACGTTATAAAAGCTTCTTTCTTGGCGAGTATTTCAGTCCTATCATCTAAATTGAGTTTTATATACTTTTTGCTATACTTTTTGCTTCTGCATTAATACTGTTGTAGGCTCTATCGCTGGCGGGTTTGTAGTGTTTGGTTATACTATCTGTAAGAAGTTTGTTGTATTGATCTTTTTGAAGGAGGTACAAGTTTCTGGTTTTATCGACTAAGATGATGATTTCGCGGGAGTTTTTAATTTTTCTAACATCATTTCTAAGTGTGGTTTGGAACGGGTCGTTGATTTTACGGAATTTGATGTCTTCTATGTGTTTTAACATATCATTCTCGAATGGTCGAAGTTCGTCGATTTGTGGCGGGCATCTTTTGCTGTTGAAACCGAAATTTGTTTTTGCAGTGGTGCTATCGTTTTCGCCTGATTGTTTCACCTAAACAAGTTTTTACGATGTTGATGTTAGCATGTCTATGTATGTTAGTGGCTGTACGAAAGGCGATAGATGTGTCCAAAAGAGGTGTATTTGTTCACTGTTTACACTGATGATGATGATCGATGTTCGGTAATCCATGAATAGCAAGGAAACCATAATTTCAACAACAACAACAACAACAACAACAACAACAACAACAACAACAACATCGTAAGTTCGTAACTGTACCTGTCAGGTTGATGATGTTTACAAATAATTCAAAGTAGTTTCGACCATATTACTATAATGTATGGGTTTCATATTACTATACTTTGACGTCACACCCTGGGAATATTAGGGTCTATGTATATGATAAACAGCAATATTTCTCCCTCATTACCTTCTTTTGTTCACGTTGATGTGCTAATATCATGTAAATATCATGTAATACACGCTAAGTACTACATTTTCTATGCATGGCATAGGGAATGTGGTATCATGAATGGTAAAACAGCGGTAGACATTTTGTTCCACTACTGAATGTACTTGTTCTGGAAGGAAGCGTTTGAAAAGCTTGATGAATACCAGAAAACGAAAAATGTGTAAAGGGGACAAACTTACGCATATGTTGTGGTATCAATTTAATCAAGTAGTGAATTTGTAATGTCTTTACTATAATCCTTAATGGTATTTTCATAAACTTTGTGTCCTTAAGAGTCACTTCATGACTTCACATCACACACATTTCGCTTTAATATTAGTTGCCACGAAACATGAAAGTTAAACTCGTTTTCTTTTCACCCCAGGGCTACTGTCTTTCAGTGGAACACCGGGAGTCATGGGTCTTAGCAGACAAGCTTATTGATTAGATCTCAGACCACTAACGATATTCGTTAGTGGTCTGACATTGGTGTCAAGATATTCAGGGTGCATCTAATGAATAATCATGTCTGCCAAGACCCATGATACATGGTGTTATACTGAAAGAGCAATGGAAAAGAATGCGATTTTGGCAAACGAGCGAAATCACAAAATGACTCTCCCGAACTGAACATTTATGAAAATACCTTTATTTCCTGGAGCGGGATTCCCCTTTAAAACGAAAATAGAAACACTGACAATTATGTCACGAAAGAACCTACAAAACTATGAAATAAAATGTATATTTCTAAAATCTTAATACTATATTTTAATGGGTTTCGACAAACGTTTTTTTTTCGATATAGTATTCATTTCCTTTGAACGTTCCAAACAAACAATAAAATACACGAATGAAATCGTATTCTCTAGAGCTGTCAGCGGCTTTTCTACCATTGTCATTGATCTATCCTAAAGTATTTCAAATGTGCCACGCAGTTTTTGTCTTCCAATGGGATTTGTAAATATTTAACTACAGAAGCGAAGTAGTTTTCTTCTTCAGGTTTTTCTTTTTAAAATATTGATTATAAAGAAGGTATCAGTGACATCCATACACATTTGTTTATTAACTGACTCAAAGATAAATTGTACATTCCAGGATCCGATTATGTAGCCCTTAAGATCGTCCTACCGTTTGCACTTTTGGTCATCGTTGTAAAAATAGCTGCGATTCTAATAAGACGATACAGACAAAAGAAGAAAGGAGGAGCTGCTGAAGCACAAAGTGACGGTACTCCTGAAGAGTAAGGAAAAACCAATCATAAGCCAATATATATATATATATATATATATATATATATATATATATATATATATATATATATATATATATATATATATATATATATATATATATATATATATATATATATATATATATATATATATTGCTCTTCTCTCTCGTTTCCGATGATGCATCTGTACCATTGTTACATACCTTGGCTTGGCTGTACCATTGTTACATACCTTGGCTAATGAGTGAATTTCATATTATTACACTCTCTCGTTTCCGATGATGCATTTTAATGTACCATTTATTCATTCCTCAGGAGAATATATATCACTAAATTAAATATGTAAAGTTGACGCCCTTTTGCAAAGATTCTGGATTATCTTATCTCACCAACTTTGGTTACCATGCTATATCCATATGAATCAAATTTGACAGTGCCTTAAATGAGGCACTTTCAGAAACTTAGGAACACATTGAACGTTTATGTTACTATGATGCAGTTCGGTCAAGATGTTGATATTTCATATCTATCATTTTCGCTATCATGCAACTAGAAATATTTCCATTAACTGATCTTGCAATTTGATCCTCAACTTTGCGTAATTTACGTATACATGTAATTTCTGTACCATTGTTACATACCTTGGCTAATGAGTGAATTTCATATTATTACACAATTTGGGTTAGCGTTGTAACCAAGCAACAAATATCAAAATTACTTCATTTCATGCTCATCATAGCATTATGGTCTTTATTAAAGATTTACGTAGATGTGACAATTACTTTGGAAATCATATCACTTTTAGGTAATTTCTCTATGTATTGTCTGTGGAAAGTAAATGGCCCTTGTGTCCATGGCTACCATCATTTTTTGAGTAATAAGATGTTTTTAATGTTGTGGGGGGGGGGGCACAGCTGATATTATGGAACTATTTGTATAAATCGCCATTTCTCCACACAATGTTAAGTAATTAACATACATAAATAATTTATTGTAAAAGAAATGACACGTTGGTTACCATGGTAACACCTAAACAAATTTGATATGTAAAATTTAATCAGCCTCTTAGGGAAATTCCTTGAGGGAGATATGGAATGTATATGTCCCTTCAAATACAATATATTTATTGAAGTATTTTTACCATGCTATCCAAATAAGACATTTTCGGAAAGGTCATTGTATTCGTTACTTAGAAAAGACTGTTGACACACGCCATTCATATCTCATGTTGATGCATTTTGACAAAACGTTTGATTGAATTCAAATTTCAGTCAGTTTGGTTGGTTGTCATGGTAACCATGACCACTGTGTCCACTATTGATGGTGTCATTAAATCCGACACATTGAGAAACCTTGAGATACATGGAGTTTATGTAAAACTATATCAAAATGTGGTCAATACCGAGATCTTTATACTGTTCACATGTTCATTAATTAATTGTTGTAGGGTGAATGTATAATTATATTGTTATTAATTAGAGAGATTAAACAGAGTTTAGGAGTTTGAGATAAAACAGGACGGAAGGACGGACGGACGGACGGACGGACGGACGGACGGACGGACGGACGGACGGACGGACGGACAGACAGACAGACAGACAGACAGACAGACAGACAGACAGACAGACAGACAGACAGACAGACAGACAGACAGACAGGCAGGCAGGCAGGCAGGCAGGCAGGCAGGCAGACAGACAGACAGACAGACAGACAGACAGACAGACAGACAGACAGACAGACAGACAGACAGGCCGAATAAACAAACATTGTTCTCATAAACCACTCTGTATTGTAATATAATATGGCTTTTGCATGAATTAAAAACAAAGGGTTTTTCGATGTTCGCTTTGGAGTGGTGATATGATAATCTCTGGTGGTACGATATGCATCTGATGTATGTTATGAAAATATTCCATAGGTATCCAAATCACACACACACACACACACACACACACACACACACACACACACACATACACACACACACACACATGGGGGGGACATACACACACACGGGGACATACAAAGTCATACTGGACACGTAAACTGTAAACAAAAAAAGCATGACAGTACAAGTGTACAACTATTAGTATTTAATTATTGTTTGACTGCTACAAATATTCATAATTCTATTTAAATTCAAATTATACATATTAATGTGACTATGTATTTACAGATCTGACTTTAACCAAATGAAAATAACAATATTATCCAATAATAAATAAATAATGATCTACACATTAAGTTATCAATGACGTATCATATTACAAGAGTCTGATCCCAGTATGTAAGGCACAACGTATCATGCAACGACTATTACCTTGACCGATGCATGAGGGCGCCCCACCCATCACGATGTAACTTTAAAACAGACTGCAGAATTATAATAATGCTAATGGATGAATTTATTGACTTTTTCTAAAATTATTACCATAAAAATTTTACATTACATCTTTTTAATTAAAAAAACACGAAAAGGTTGCTGATCATAATGTCCTCTGTCAGTCAATCAAGTTCAGCCTTGCCCTCCTTCCTAATCATTGTGACAGATTCTGACGACGGAAGGAGTGCACGACACACAGTCCGTCAGTCTCGTTTTGTATCAATACTCCGCTTTTCTTTTCTCTTTTTTCTTTCATTTTTTTGATGAGTGAAAGAGTGACGTAATAATAAATTAAATTTGAATAAAAATTACTTATTATTTTCTCTAGTTCTTATTGATTATAAAGATGTCATCAAATTGTCTCCTTCAATATGTGATTTTCCCGCCAAAACGTAGATTGTTCTCTTTCAATATCTGGTTTTCCCGCCAAAAGGTAAATTATTGTATCTTTTGGTGTCTGAACTTCCCGCCAGAATGAAAGTGTTTTTGTTTTAATGCGTGTTGTTAAATTTTCAACCAGAGTTTCGTTTATAGTTGGTTAATTATTTTCTATGCATATACACTTTTTTTTCATGATAGCACATGGTTTTGATCTAAATAGAATTCTTGTACTTGTTTTTTTTTTTTTTTTTGCGGGAAGGTTTCAGGTATTGATGTAGATACTCCATAAAGTGTGGTCGATCGACCTTATATATATACGACAATACATTTATGGGATAAAATTGCAAAGATGTTTGGTGAAATATGGGGTATATACATTGCAGAGTGACTATTAATTATTGATTTTCGTATCCAGAAGCGTGAAACTAATTTGAATAAAAAATTGAGCTAGAGTGGAGATGTTTACAATCAATATGAAATAACTAGAACAGAATCTACACTAAGGTTATCATGTGCAATGTCAGGTGTTCAAGGTCGGGATGATCATGTTACAGTTACTATGGCAACAGGCAAACAAAATGGCTCTTCTGGGAGTTGAGCGATGTGTGAGGGCGCCCAATCACGGTGTACCCTACAGACTATTTTTTTCTGCCGCTCACCCTGAAATTTATGGAAAATAGTAATCTGGGTACATTTTCTGTAATGAACCTAGGTCATAATGAAAAAAAATATATATCATTTTTTTTCAATTTCCTAATAAATTTAGCGTATCTTTAACAACTTATTTATCACGTCCAAAGAATTTTAATATTTTAATATTTTAAATGTAATGTATTTAGTTGTAAATCTTCAAATATTAAATATCAATTTCTAAAATTTTAATATAATTCCTATATTTGATGAAAATTACCACTAGTACGGTCACCTCCAATAATACATACTTGTTAAATGCCCTAGTGTTTAACTTTGCAGGTAGTTTCAGAGATCAAAAGGCATCGCCACTTTTGGGAAATATGTTCCCATCATTAGAATTTAGGGGGGGGGGGGGCAGCAGAGAAACACTGACTAATCTTTCCAAGTTCTTACATTCAAAGATGAATACAAAGCACCAAATCGAACAAGCTGGCACTGTACAGTTGCACCATCTCTGTACCATCTTGTACCATTTACTGGAATGGCGGAATTTTCCCCATTAACTATTAAGTGCGATTTGAAGCACATCCTTAAAACTGTTCAGTATTTGTTATCAATATTTACGACTATTATAATTCAGTCTCACAAAACACTGAGTCAACAGTTGTAAACGTTCACCCTGCTTACTTACTTACTTACTAATACTTTTAATGACTGTATTAGTAATTATCTTTGCTCGTAATCTTATGCACTAAATATTCCCAACACTATAACACTGTCAAATATGTCTTCGCCTTCTATTTATTATCATTGTCGGGGGGGGGGGCTAGACGTTGATAGGGCCAATCGTTCTCCAGTCTCACCATTTTTGGGTCTGTCAATACTTTCGAAACCACGGACGGAAAGAAATTTTTTTCGAAGGCAATACTTTAGAGCTATCATTATATCTAATTCCAGCTAATGAACACCCGACTGTACACGATATTGTGAAGCAGAACCATATACGACCATCTATGGTTGAACAACTACTCTCATTGCAAGCAATGGTCCACTACACATCATTGCATCTCCACCTAACATACTAATATATTATAACTATAGCAAATACTGCTAAACGATATATGACGAGATACGTGTTCCTTAAAAACACTACATGGAGCATTTTCTCTTCTTTGATAGACAGTTGTAAAATTGTCCTCGTTCGACAAAACTTGTTGAATTCGGTATTTAACATGCGCTTTAATTTTATCGACATTATTTTCTTTATATTATGCTATACTAATACTAATTATGTATGCGTGTTATATTGCAACCAACTGTTGATGACTATAAAGGTGACACATTGACACATGCATAATTTATAACGTCTATTATTACATACTTTCTCTTTACAGAAATTCATAAATTGCAAGCTCCAGAAAAGAGAATTATGATTTTACGGGTAGCCTTGCCTTCTTTGAAAATACGATTAATATTTAAAATTTGCTAAAAATATTTCCTTAATGTATTTTAGATGGTTTGCAATCTTGTGTATTGTTTTTGCGTTTTTTTACCCTACAACTAGCTTGACACCCAAGGGATGTTGTAGCCGAACGAAGCTTTGAACTCGGAGAAGTCACAAATGCGGGTGTATATGTTCGAAAGTTTCAACGTTAGAACATTTAATTTCTTGACGTGCACTCTAAAATGGCAAAACGGCACAAAAGCCCTGAATGTAACATTTAACACCTCAGATTCCTGTATACCATTATTTCTGTCAACTTTTGTAACAAGACGAATTTTGCATTTGTTTGTTTGTTTGTTTGTTTGTTTGTTTAGTCATCTGCTGAGACGTTTTCATTACTAGTCGAATTTATACACTATACGAGTCTGCCTGGTAATTTTTTGTTTATTTGTTTATGTATTAACTCATTTGTTTGTTTGTATATTTGGGTGATGCACACTAAAGTTAGGGTGCTGTTTTGTTATGTGCAACGAATTTTTAGCCCGATTTAATTAAGGTCACGGTCACAGTGTTTGACCTCTACGAAAATGCTCTATAGCCTAAAAACTAGTACAAACAACCAAACACCGGTCAAGCTTAATGCCCTACTATATTAACGAATCGGTTTTATTGGGGGGGGGTTATTTGTGGGGGGTGGGGAGTCTAGTTCCTATACGTTGCGTTACGTTAACTACCATCACCCGAGTGTATATATATATATATATATATATATATATATATATATATATATATATATATATATATATATATATATATATATATATATATATATATATATATATATATATATATATATATATATATATGAAAGAAGACGAGTCTGATATAATTACATTGTGGATTTACACTACGGACCGTTTCACCATAAGGATCGTCGGGTGTAATAGTGTGGTTTAATAGATATTTAAGCATAACCAACTAAGCCTGAGCGCTTTGTGCTTCCACTAGCAGAATCAATTTTTACCATTCATACTTCACTGGTCAATATTACAAGATGACGATCTAAAGATTAAGTATGGGGAAAGTTTCTGTGTACATGTGTCTGAATCATTTTGTACGCTGGTTATAAAATGGTGCACTCGGGTGCATTGTCACAAATAGTGCCGCACCCTGCCTCAACACACGACCCACATCCTTCATCACCGCAGCAACAACAGCAATCGCAATCGCAATCAAAACAGCCACAGCAACCCGCGTCTCCACCACCCATTGCATCACCCCCTCCTGTGGCAAGTGCTTCACCTCCCCCAGCAGCGGCTGCCCCTCCACCACCCATCTGCGATGCGATGATATAACCAGGCAGTAGAAGACCCGGACCGTCGCCATTTTCATCGGCCTCCGGCATAACTTTGACATCTCCGTTGTTAGTCATTTTCAATCAGTTACGTGTTCAGCTCACTGTTTGTACTGCTTTGAAAACTGTTGTATTTACGTAATGGGTGTTCTTGGTCAACTACTGCGCAAACGGTGAATTCGGTTGATCGCTCAACAAGGACAACTTTTTGTCGCTACACCAAAGGAAGCTCTCCTGTAAAGAGTTCAGACATAACACGAAATTATGATTTGTCTGTCACGTCTTCACCACATACCCCTTCTTTCCGGTCTGTGGTTTCACTTTATAATCATTATATTTCTTATATGGTTTTGTATTAAAAAAAAAAAACAAAAAAAAAAACAACAACATGCAACGTATATAAGATGGGATGGGATGGGATGAGATGAGATGAGGTGAGGTGGGGTGGGGTGGGGTGAGGTGGGGTGGGGTGGGGTGGGTGGGGTGGGGTGGGGTTGGGTGGGGTGAGGTGAGGTGAGATGAGGTGAGATGAATGAGATGAGATGAGATGGGATGAAAAGAGATGGGATGAAAAGAGATGAGATGAGGTGAGGTGAGATGAGATGAGTTATAACTTTATTACAACCGTATAGACAATTTACAATTCTATTTTAGGTATATAGGTGTTTTACATGAGTTTAGATACATACAGAGAGCAATTACAATCTTTTTGTTTTGATTGTATTATAAATTTAAATTGCTCTTTCTTTCTATCTTGTTGAATTCTGAACTGATATTATAACTTACACTTAATAATTTATCTCGTTGTTTTTTAAATAGTTTGCAATGTATCAAATGATGTTCTTCGTCTTCTATTGTATTACAATTTTTACATAGACTATTTTCAATTTGAGTTTTAGGTTGTGTGTGTCATCCCTTCTTAATTACAAGACTTATCCTGAATTGTGCTAATGTTTCGATGTGTTGTCTATTATTGATAACTGCTATGTAGTTTTCTGGTTCCAGTGAATGTTTTTAGGTACTGTATGAACGCAACTTTGCATTTTCTCGTCTATTGTCTGTATTCCATCTATTACAGTAATATTCTTGTATTGAACTACAGAGTTCTTGATTTGTCATATTAGTGATCCTGTTGTCATTTTATAATTTTATATTGCATTCTAGAGCTGGAAGCCACGATCCTGTGTATCGATTGTTCTCCATGTCATTCATTGTAAAGAACGCTAAAATTATCTTCAATTGACTTCAGATCTTTGAAGTAATTTATAGCACAACAATAAATTGTACTTATCAATGACTCTCTTCCTAGTTAAGTTCCATTCTACCCTCTATTTTGCTAGCTCTGTTTAATTTACTAAAATTAAATGTTCAATATTCCCCAACAAAAACGCAAATGAAATTTTCCACTTGCTGTTTTGTCCCATGTGGCTTGATTTTGGAGAACACCCCATAGTCTAGCGAGGGTGAGATAGGCTGGCATGCTATTAACTTGACGGGCATATTAAAGTACAATAGACACCGGTGGAAAGATAAATACCAAGACGGAGCCGCGTTGTTTGTCATTCCACCGGTGTCTATTGTATACTTCTGAAAGCCCAGTGGTGAAGTCATTTTTAAAGATGTTGAACAGAGTTCGGCTGAGTGGCCAACTTTGTTTAACTCCATAGTCAATCTTCCAATTTTTTTGTTATCACGTCCTTCAATTTAATCATATCCACATTTGCATACATGTTCTTTATTGTGTTGTATACTTTTTCGTTGATGTTATCATGTAGCAGTTTATAATAAAGTGCTGTTTTCTATATTGTATCAAAACATCTTTTTGAGTACAAAGCAACAGTACAGTTTCCTCTTCTTTGATTGTTATTTCTTAATTATAGTATGAAGTGTTAAGATGTGATCAACTGTTCTGTGCTTGTGCTTCGAAATTCGGCGGCTTGATTTGAGTGTATGATGGAGTTATTTTTTAAATATTTTGATGTCCTTGTATTGATAATCACACTGAATACCTAAGCGATTACATATACCCCTGTGATTGTGTGTGTCTGACTTGTCTTCCTGTTTGTGTACTGGAGTTATAATGCTTGTATTCCATATTTGGGGATAAGTTTCTGTTTTTAATATGTGATTAAATATTTGTTGCAGAGCTTGTTTTACTTTTCTGTTGCTATTCAATAGATCTCCTGGAATACCATCAGGTATATTTGATGTGTTACATTTTAATGTTCTTGCTGTTTATATTACCTCTGATAATGTTATAGTTGTATTTAAATCCTTGGTTGTCATCCATTTCATTTTATAGTTGTGTTAGTTTTGATTCTATTTTTTTAATTCTGTCAGGTGTGGTGGTGGTGGTGGTGGTGGTGGTGGTGGTGGTGGTGGTGGTGGTGGTGGTGGTGGTGGTATTTTTACCAAACCATTTAAAATGATCAAGCCATGCTGTATTTGAAATTTCTTTCAGATTACTGTTCACTTTGGGTTTGGTGATAGACTCAATCTGTATATGCAACATTCGTTTGTCAGTTCATCTATATGTGTGTGTGTGTGTGTGTGTGTGTGTGTGTGTGTGTGTGTGTGTGTGTGTGTGTGTGTGTGTGTGTGATATTTGACCATGTATTTTGTAAAATCCAATACACTAGTGATGGCCCAATCATATACACTCATTTGGAATACATAGTACAAATATATTAAAGGTACACTAGCTGTAACTGGAACGGTTTTTGTGAGATATAACGACTTACTCGTAATATCGTACACTCCGAATAGTACTAAGTCATCTGAGGATAAACGTATTTGTGTCTAGCTGTATACTAGTCTAGTTCCATGACGGACAGTATACACACTTTTACCATCTAGTCAAGGTCCCCAACGAAAGGTGTCAAGTGTGTTTGAACTTCATGGTGAGCGAAGAATGAACGGCGCATGTCATTAGTAATCCATCACAAATTGAAAGACTCGTTGCTCATTAATTTGATACAGTTGTTTTGACAATGGTTTGACTATCGCGGGAATTTAACACGTAATAATGATATGTAAATGTCCAATTCCTCCTCCAGTTTGCTTGAACTAAAATCATGAACCCTGTGGGAGGGAGCACAGAATTATGTGCAATTGTTTGGAACCTTGACTATACACGGTAAAAGTGTGTATACTGTCCGTCATGGAACTAGACTAGCTGTATACATAACATGACACAATCAATCTAGTTATATTGATTTTTGGGTCCACACCCTATAATCAGCGTCCCACAGCAATCACAATTTCAAATTATTGTTTTGCTACTTATGGATACAATCGACCCCTAATAAAACACGCAGAATGTCTAATTATCATCGGTATTTTAACAATTTTTCAGTGAATGTATTTTTCGTTGTTCGAAAATATAATACTGCAGTTACAGTTAGTGCATCTTTAACGTCACCCACAGTACCTTCATTTTTTAAGATAATGTTTTTCTTTGAACGACGTACATGTAGCAAAACTAGTCATGCTTAATTTATCTTCAATAACCGTGTAACATTTATCTTAAAACTCGGAACATTTTGAAATGTTGTAAACTTTAATTTGATGTAGACATGGATGATGATGATGATGATGATGATGATGATGATGATGATGATGATGATGATGAGGATGAGGATGAGGATGGAGACATGATTTATGGATATGTGACGACGTTAGGCCTTGTTAAAACAACAACAAAGAAGGGGTTGTACTTGTACGTAAAACTTACCTTTCTTTGGCGGGAGAATCGTCAATATCGCAACTAACGTTACAAAAGTTACACACAGCGTCACATAGGCCTACCAATGATAAAACGATAGAGCAATTTTCCCTCCTGAAAGTTCACGGCGAAATGTAACGTGTACAGTAGTTTCTTGAAATACGTGCAAAACGATCACGAGATGTCAATTTATTGTCATGCTTGGCCTGCTTGACGTCACGCAGTCTGCAAACACTTTCGCTAATTAAACGCTACTTCACTTGTTGCTTGTAACCAAGGCAACAAGCAAAAATTACAACAGATGAAAAATTGATGTTACAAATATCTCTTCATAAATTATTGATTGCCTATCCGTAGATTGTCTTCTTTGTTTAAATTCGTGACCCGCCAAAATATACTGCAGTTTGTTTCAGTGGTTCCCTTGCCGCGTTGCGATTGTCCGACGTCTGCTAAAAACTAGCTGGAAGTCATGCAACTATTGACATCAACAGACTGTTAACACGCTATTGTTTATCTTCTTCGCTCTGTTGGCGTATATAAGGTTGTATTAGGGTGTCAAGAAAAATACAAATTCTTTGTTATTCTATGATTAATTGGTAAAATGACGTCCTCGCATCTATTACAAACTACTGTTTTGTGACGGTTTCCATGGTAATAAGAAACATTATAGCGTTTATTCCTTCGGGACTATATTACTGGCGCACTTTGCCAATTAGTTTTTATTTTCCCTGGCGTCAAATCTTCAGGGACGGCAGTACAGTGTGCTCAGTAAACCCCATACAATAAGGTTTTATATTGAGGTTTTGTAATTTCTGAATAATTATGTTTTTTCTTAATTTCAAAATTCACCAGGTTGCGCTGTTTTGCATGCCATCACTTTTTAACAACTACGCGGACGTGGGGTATTTCAAAATGGCTGACACAGAGTGTCATGTAATTTCCTACTTGTGTCTCTAACAATGAATAAATGGAAAGCTTATTGATAGATTGATAGGTGAACAGAGAGAACGGATGAGTGTTCCATGATGGATGGATGGATGGATGGATGGATGGATGGATGGAAGGATGGATGGATGGGTGGATGGATTGATGGAAGGATGGATGGATGAATGAATGAACGAACGAACGAACGAATGAATGAATGAATGAATGAATGAATGAATGTTGGTTTGGCTATGATGGTGAAGTTAACAGAAAATCTACAATCATTTGTTATTGATGTGTGATCAGAGGTCATGATAGTGCAGACATCAACACACATGGACTCAAGAGTGTCCGATTATTGTCAGTTAATGGCCTCTGAATTGAGGTAAACTCCTTGCAGGTATCACAGCTGTTGTTGGTTTTTCTTTTTCTTCTTTTGTTTTGTTTTGTTTTGTTTCGTTTCGTTTCGTTTCGTTTCGTTTCGTTTCGTTTCGTTTCGTTTCGTTTCGTTTCGTTTCGTTTCGTTTCGTTTCGTTTCGTTTTGTTTTGTTTTGTTTTGTTTTGTTTTGTTTTGTTTTGGTTTGTTTTGTTTTAAATACTAGTACATGTATACATTTTATTTTAGGTTTCCAAACAGTAGGCCTATTCTATCCTCTAGGGACGGTTGCACGTAACTGGCAACCTCAAACAAGACAAATAAAGTTATAAATATTAGATCAATTATACGCGTACGGTATCAGTTTGTAAAATTGAAATAATCCGGCTCTCTCTAGGGCAATGGTTAGAGCTCAGGCCCACTAGGAGGTCAGAAGTTAAAAATCTTAAAATCCAACTGGCGTGTAAACTCTTACAGGAGATTTTCTTTGATTTTCTGTGATCGACTTAATTAAAATCAGAGCGAGTGTCCTACAGAGTGGACATCTGTAGAATAGTATGTGTATGGCTAAGAGAAATTCCCAATATATATATATATATATATATATATATATATATATATATATATATATATATATATATATATATATATATATATATAACTCGGTGAGTATCAATCTGCTAAGACAGTGCTCTGTACCGCAGTGGCAGAGCGTAATATATATATATATATATATATATATATATATATATATATATATATATATATATATACACTGACTTTCTGTCTATAAATAATAATTGTAACCCAAATATTTGGAAGAGACTGAGCTCCTCATCGCGGGTTGGTCTCCAGTTCTGTCAAAGAAATCAAGTTCTGTTACACGTTAAATACTGAAGACAGCCGCCGCATTGTCACGCATAATAGTGCTAGCGCTCTTGTCCTGAAATAGTATAAATAGTATGTTCAGCCATCTGTTGAATACTGGTGTCTATTGGTTGCTATGTTACTGTTTTCTATTGATACCATTGGTGAGAGTATCTAGTTTTTGGATGCCAAATATAGCTGACGATGCCGATGAGATCTCAGCAAAAATATAGGATTCGGCTCCAGCATTTCTTTTGACTCTGAGTAGAAATTTCATTTGACAGAATGGCTCGTAGAGGACGTCATTGCAGTATATTCCTCTCTCCCACATTGTATACATTCTCGCAAATCAGAGTACATATTTCGACTGAAGCAACGAAATGTTGGCGATGCGTCTTGTTCACTGCCGTAAAAGAGGCTTTGGTTTACGACAATGAGTGTGTATTGAAGTCTTTAGCATACCTAGCAATTTAACGAGTCCACTAATGATCATACAATACGGGCAATTATTCTATTCTTCTGATTGGTCGATTAATCCCATCGGTCTTACCACGTGACGAAAAATTAAGAAAATAACTTGACGTTCGGGGGGCGGGTTCCTGTGAAGTGAATGTTATCGAAGTAATTTTCTTCTATTAACTATTTACATAGTTTCAAACAAACTTTCAAGCAACATCTATTGGAGCAGTATGGCTGATCAACTGTTTATTTGTAATTTTAATGGTGTGTACATAATACATTATATAGTTGTGTCCCTTGCTGTTAATTACGTTAAGGGACAGGCCCAGAGAGTAGTTGTGGGCTATCCCCTGACTCCCCATTTACCCACTGTTATAGTTTATATTTATTCGGGTAAATAAACTTTACATCCGGGTCTCTCCTGTTGTACGTCTGGTGAAGGGAGTGTACGTTTAAATTAGAATGACAAAAATAAGTTAAAGTGAAGAGACAATATTTCAATGTCGCTGTTATTGTGATATTTTATGGAAGCATGGTCTGAGATAGCGTCTGGATTTATACAGCAGATCTCAACATGTTTTCCTTCTTGTCTCTAGTTTGACAATTCAAGTAAAGGAAACTTATCCAAAATATGCAAACTCCGTAAGAAGTTAAAAGCATAGGGGTGCCACCCCCGATGTCATTGTTCTGTAGTTGAAGTATGCCGATCTGTTTATATGAAATGTGTGAAATTTGAAGCAGATGGTTGATTTCTTTTCATATATCACTGTTGGGCTTTAGCCTTCGGTTTACCGTTTTCTTAGCAGGCTGTGTCTTTTTTTGAAATATGAAATATATTATAAATAAACAAGTACACAATATAGACGTAATATATAGATTGAATTCCTTCTTGAAATCTCACAAATAACATAAATGGAAGAAGACACGGTTCAAATTCATGATTACAAACCATATATTGAGAGACAGGTATTCATTGATAATAGTAATATCACACCCCAACAACACGCTACCTCGGCTCCCCGTTGGCAAACCCTGACCCTTCGAATGGATGGTGTTTATTTTGTGCATGTGTAAGCGAAGGTGTCTGTCGCATGTTTGGATTGGTAAACAGTTTTTTTGAATTTTGGATGAATTTTCGTAAATTAATGAAATTATTAAAAATTTAAATAACACTTTTAACAGACCTGGTAATGTACAAACCCTATGAATAGTTGTATGTATGTATGTATGTATGTATGTATGTATGTATGTATGTATGTATGTATGTATGTATGTATGTATGTATGTATGTATGTATGTATGTATGTATGTATGTATGTATGTATGTGTGGATGTATGTATGTGTGTATGTATGTATGTATGTATGTATGTATGTATGTATGTATGTATGTATGTATGTATGTATGTATGTATATGTATGTACATGTATGTATGTATGTATGTATGTATGTGTGTATGTATGTATGTATGTATGTGTGTGTGTATGAATGTATGGTATGTATGTATGTATGTATATGTGTGTATGTCTGTCTGTATGTATGTATGTATGTATGTATGTATGTATGTATGTATGTATGTATGTATGTATGTATGTATGTATGCAATGTATGTATGTCTGTCAGCCTCTCTGTCTGCCTGTGTCTCTCACTGTCTCTCCTCCTGGATTTTATTATTCTCGGTAAATAAAGTTTTTAATATAAGAATAATTGTAAACAGCAATTTATTTTAATGAGATTTCTCTCCACCATATTATGAGATTTTTGTTTCATTTAAGTTAAATAAGTTTTTCGTAAGACGA
The DNA here is from genome assembly GCF_964340395.1 of Glandiceps talaboti. NCBI lineage: Eukaryota > Metazoa > Hemichordata > Enteropneusta > Spengelidae > Glandiceps > Glandiceps talaboti. The sequence goes on from NC_135559.1 coordinate 18,095,487, forward strand.
ATTGAAAGCAGGCGCCAAATAAATGCCAAAAAGTACACAATTTGACACTTCTTTCCGAACTATGGCACCTCTCTTTCCAAATTTGGCGCTCTTTTGATCAAATTCGGTATGTCTTTGCTAAAATTTGACATTTTTGTCTAAATTTTTCACTTCTCCTGAAATAGGACAGTTGTGAGTAGAAAGAGCAGTATAACGAAGTGTGATTGATATTCACATATTTTGAACTTGAAAAATAAACTTCTTGTTCATATTTTGAACTTGAAAAATAAACTTCTTGTTTCTTCTTGTGTTCTATCAAAATGATGCTGAAAACAATAACAGTATATATATATTGGAACCGCGTTACAAGTTTCGTTCAGGTTGTCTTTTCGACCTTCATAGAAATTTCAAACTTTCAAAATTGGTGATATTGGTATAGGTTATATGCATAATAATACAATGGTACTGTACAACATCGTATCAACTCTTTTAAAACGCTGATCCTTGAATTATCTTAACCAAGTCATACACATAAACCAAGTCATACACATAAACCAAGTCCGACACATAAGCCAAGTCATGCACATCAACCAAGTCATACATATAAACCAAGTCATACACATAAGCCAAGTCCTACACATAAACCAAGTCCTACACATAAGTCAAGTCATACACATAAGCCAAGTCCTACATATAAACCAAGTCATACACATAAGCCAAGTCCTACACATAAACCAAGTCCTACACATAAGTCAAGTCATACACATAAGCCAAGTCCTACACATAAACCAAGTCATGCACATGATCCAAGTCCTACACATAAACCAAGTCATACACATAAACCAAGTCATACACATGAACCAAGTCATACACATGAACCAAGTCATACATATAAACCAAGTCATGCATATAAACCAAGTCATACACATAAACCAAGTCATACATATAAACCAAGTCATACACATAAACCAAGTCCTACACATAAACCAAGTCATACACATAAACCAAGTCCTACACATAAACCAAGTCATACATATAAACCAAGTCATACACATGAACCAAGTCATACATATAACCAAGTCATACATATAAACCAAGTCATACACATGAACCAAGTCATGCATATAAACCAAGTCATACATATTAACCAAGTCATGCACATGAACAAAGTCATACATATAAACCAAGTCATACATATAAACCAAGTCATACACATAAACCAAGTCATGCACATGAACCAAGTCATACACATGAACCAAGTCATACATATAAACCAAGTCATACATATAAACCAAGTCATGCATATAAACCAAGTCATGCATATAAACCAAGTCATACATATAAACCAAGTCATACATATAAACCAAGTCATACACATAAACCAAGCCCTACACATAAACCAAGTCATACACATAAACCAAGTCATACACATGAACCAAGTCATACATATAAACCAAGTCATGCATATAAACCAAGTCATGCATATAAACCAAGTCATACACATAAACCAAGTCATACATATAAACCAAGTCATACATATAAACCAAGTCATACACATAAACCAAGTCATACACATAAACCAAGTCCGACACATAAGCCAAGTCATGCACATAAACCAAGTCATACATATAAACCAAGTCATACACATAAGCCAAGTCCTACACATAAACCAAGTCCTACACATAAGTCAAGTCATACACATAAGCCAAGTCCTACACATAAACCAAGTCATGCACATAATCCAAGTCCTACACATAAACCAAGTCCTACACATAAACCAAGTCATACACATGAACCAAGTCATACACATGAACCAAGTCATACATACAAACCAAGTCATGCATATAAACCAAGTCATACACATAAACCAAGTCATACATATAAACCAAGTCATACACATGAACCAAGTCATACATATAACCAAGTCATACATATAAACCAAGTCATACACATGAACCAAGTCATGCATATAAACCAAGTCATACATATAAACCAAGTCATACATATAAACCAAGTCATACATATAAACCAAGTCATACACATAACCCAAGCCCTACACATAAACCAAGTCATACACATAAACCAAGTCATACACATGAACCAAGTCATACATATAAACCAAGTCATGCATATAAACCAAGTCATGCATATAAACCAAGTCATACACATAAACCAAGTCATACACATGAACCAAGTCATACATATAAACCAAGTCATGCATATAAACCAAGTCATACATATAAACCAAGTCATACATATAAACCAAGTCATACACATAAACCAAGTCATACACATAAACCAAGTCCGACACATAAGCCAAGTCATGCACATAAACCAAGTCATACATATAAACCAAGTCATACACATAAGCCAAGTCCTACACATAAACCAAGTCCTACACATAAGTCAAGTCATACACATAAGCCAAGTCCTACACATAAACCAAGTCATGCACATAATCCAAGTCCTACACATAAACCAAGTCCTACACATAAACCAAGTCATACACATGAACCAAGTCATACACATGAACCAAGTCATACATACAAACCAAGTCATGCATATAAACCAAGTCATACACATAAACCAAGTCATACATATAAACCAAGTCATACACATGAACCAAGTCATACATATAACCAAGTCATACATATAAACCAAGTCATACACATGAACCAAGTCATGCATATAAACCAAGTCATACATATAAACCAAGTCATACATATAAACCAAGTCATACATATAAACCAAGTCATACACATAAACCAAGCCCTACACATAAACCAAGTCATACACATAAACCAAGTCATACACATGAACCAAGTCATACATATAAACCAAGTCATGCATATAAACCAAGTCATGCATATAAACCAAGTCATGCATATAAACCAAGTCATACGTATAAACCAAGTCATACACATAAACCAAGTCATACATATAAATCAAGTCATACATATAAACCAAGTCATACACATAAACCAAGTCATACACATAAACCAAGTCATACACATAAACCAAGTCATACACATAAACCAAGTCATACACATAAACCAAGTCATACACATAAACCAAGTCATACATATAAACCAAGTTATGCACATGAACAAAGTCATACATATAAACCAAGTCATATATATAAACCAAGTCATGCACATATACCGAGTCATGCATATAAACCAAGTCATACACATAAAACAAAGTCATACACATGAACAAAGTCACACACGTAAACCAAGACATAAACATGAACCAAGTCGTACACACGAACCAAGTCGTACACATAAACCAAGTCTTACACATACATCAAGTCATACATATGAACCAAGCCATACACATAAACACATAAACCAAGTCGCACACATACACCAAGCCATACACATTACACGAACAGTCATACACACGAACCAGGTCATACACATAAAACCAAATCATACACATGAAGCAAGTCTTACACAAAAACCAAGCAAGTCTTACACATAAACCAATTCGTTTTCTGCAATTCATTTAATGTATTCATACAACCATTCAATACTCGTTATTCTAATAGCTTCAAAGGTCGTTACATTTCATATAATAAATCCCATTATTATATAACAATAATGCCTCTCCACCCAAACCCCATCCCCATCCCTGCAGCCACATCTTTTTACTCTGGAGGGCGTCCTTAGGGTCAGCTCAGGTTACACCAGATTACACGCAATATCATCTGTCACCCCTGCTGATAACATGTCATATAATACTCTTCATCTTAGTTAAATTATTATCATCAAGGTGCATTTTTCTTCTGTTTTGACTTCATTAATAATATTGACATTTGGTCACTTAGGATTTATTTATACCGTCGTTTCACCAACTCTCTACAAAATGTTTATTTCTTTAACTAGTAGCGCGAAATCATCAGCCGTCATTTGTTTGTTTGTTTTTTGTTTATGTTTGTTTCTTCGTTTGGTTGTTGTTGATTTTTTAAGCTCATAGTGCCTAATAATATATCATTGAACGCAGTTAAGTTAATATACCAATTTGGTGTCATTGGTCTACATATCTTTCTCTTCTTCGTTGCCATGTCAACGATTCAAATTCTGTGTTATGTTTTTGATGATCCCTGCGGTTATCGAGTCATCAGTTTCACTTCTACGAAAGCTATAACAGTCTTTCCGTAAATGTCCCTTTTTACCGCAGAGCGGGCAAGCTTTAGCTCGAGGACAATTATGTCCATTATGTCCGAACAGGTGACAAATATAGCATATGAACGGCACGTTTACCTTCTTCGGTTGCCCTTGGTAACTGATCGAGATTTTCCGGGCAGAGCCATGGGATCCAAAATCTACACGGCTAGGAATTTGTCTCTCTATTCGCATGGAAACCGACACTTGTCCGGAGTTAATACCAGAATTTCCGATTTTCTTGCGACTTATCTGTGACTCTACTTCCCCGAATAGGTTAAGAAATTGAATAATGGATTCGTCATCCATATGTGAACCAATACCATCTAATACAACTTTTCTAACATCATAACAGGCGTCCTCCGGGTACACTCGTTCAATTTTGGCAGTAGCTGTATAAAAAGCAACCCCATTTTCCATCAGTTTCTCTTTGGTATCCATATCAGATACTGTCACATACCAAGAAGCATCTTCTTTGCACTGATAAATATCCCTTAACGTTTCTTCTCCTCCGAGTTCCTCGCTAACACGAAGGAGAATTTCGTCTGCTGTTTTCCATACAGTACTAAACTTAAAGCGTACCGTTAATTTTGGTCTTGTCTTCGCAATCTTCAAATCTGGTATGATAACGTTGCCTGGTTTAGTTTTTCCATCGACACTGGAATCCGAAGAACCGGTAACATCTACACCTGTTGCCATTGTAGGTGATGATCGTTGCTACCGTGGAATGACTGAACTCGGTATTTCACTGATACCTTGACAAAATGACATGTATAGAATGATCTGAAACATAGTTGATTGGCCACCCGTGGAAAAACGGATGATGTGCGACAGTGAATTATCTCCGGGGCTCTCCAAAGGGAGTTTTTTCTTCATCGTTAATTTGAATTTCATTAATTCATGACGCCGTGCTTTTACAAACAATAAATAACGGTCTTGTAAACGTAAAACTACTCAGAAAAATACATAAATTTCCTGTAAAATTTGTTTTACTGGTAACTCAGATATTTTCAACATATACGTGCATAAATGTGACCCGGATCGCCTTTCAAAGTTACCGTTCACGTTCACATTCAGCATTCACGTAATGAATCGTTAATCGGGACCTTTTTGAAAGAATCGAGTGTGACATGCAAATTATTGGGTATAAAATGTACTACTGGAACATTCTATGTAATAAGTTGGGGGTCACTTCAAAAAAATATCAAATATTTAGTATTTTCTGTTTTATTACATTTGAAGGTTGCTATTGAAGGTGAAATAGTAAGTTAAACAGGCCATGATATGGTCATGGCTATTTCAGTATCGAGCAATTAATATTAATTATGTGTACAGATAACTGGGACACACTTTAACCTTTTGTTCGGTCGATGGTGCAGTGAATGGAAAAATAACACGTCACCATTTTAAAACTTTGGACCTTTTTTTTCCATAACTGTGTACTGCACACCTAACACACATTTGTGCACATCCATGTAACAGCTATGGTGGAATAATACCCTGTAGCAACCCCTTTGTTCATATCCGACTAGCATTGCTCACACAGTTGAGCTGGTACACTGCTGTGGGAAATACCGCTGTCACAGCAATGCTACCATTGACATAGCTAGTGCATTGCTTTGGGAGATACCTACGTTACAGCTATGCTCACATAGCTGGGACATGGATGTGGAGAAAAGCTTGTGTACGCGGATGATATAAAAAGCTGTGCTGCATTGCTATTTTGGACATCAATGTTACATTGATATTTTTCACATAACTGGTACAGCCTCAGTGGCTCCAGTGAGCTCATACATACAGCTATGTATACAACCCTGTCCTAGGTATGCTAATGTCACAGGGTGTGCAAGGTTCCATGTACATGTATGTGAACATGAATGTACACAACTCTGTCCTAGGTATGCGAATGTGACATGGGTGTGCAAGGTACTTTCCTTGTGTACATGAATGTGCACAACCCTGTCCGAGGTATATGAATGTTACAGGGGTGTCCAAGGTGTCCTGTGTAGCTGGTACAGCCACCGTGGCTCCACTAATCTGTTACAACCCTGTCCTAGGTATGCCAACGTTACAGGATTTACAAGGGTGTGCAAGGCTTTACAATTTTGAAATAAAACATTCCAATGTTAGCTAAGCCACGAGCAACTTCTCTCTCTCTCTTTCTATCTACCGTTACCCACTCTACATCTCACAGTCGGCCTGTTTTATATTAAATATTTGCCAAGCCACACACAGTGCCCGCGAATTTTTTTTCTGTTCTACATTTGTCATGGCTCACTGACGGTTATGACGTATAACTGAGAGTTCTGACGTATTTTTTTTTACTAATATCAACAGACGCTTAACAATGGGGTGTCATTCGGGCTGTGATGATGATGATGATGATGATGATGATGATGATGATGATGATGATGATGATGATGATGGTGGTGGTAGTGGTGGTGGTGGTGGTGGTGGTGGCGGCGACGGAGACGACGACGACGACGACGACGATAATGATGATGATGATGATGATGATGATGATGATGATGATGATGATGATGATGATGATGATGATGATGATGATGATGATGATGAAGGTGGTGGTGGTGGTGGTGGTGGTGGTGGTGGTGGTGGTGGTGGTGGTGGTGGTGGTGGTGGTGGCGGCGGCGGCGACGGAGACGACGACGACGACGACGACGATAATGATGATGATGATGATGATGATGATGATGATGATGATGATGATGATGATGATGATGATGATGATGATGATGATGATGATGATGATGATGATGATGATGATGATGGTGGTGGTGATGATGATGATAACGATAAAAAGTATTTATAATGCGTTTGTCCTTCCGAGACCTCCAGTTGCTAAGATCAGTCTCTCCGCATAGGAGTAAAGCAATCATATTGCCACCTCTATCGTATAGTTATACAGCCGGGTTGATAGCCACAATCGTGGGTCAAATCCACCGGTACTTGTATTCCCGAGATATGTATCAGAATGTTTCTATCAGAATACAATAAAATGTCGTATTTAGCCAACTGTATATGAAAGGGGTAAAATTACACTTGTTTCTGTGATCGAACAAGTCCACCAACCGCGAAATGACAACGAGCGATGGGTGGACTTGCGCGATCATAGTAGAAACAAGTGTAATTTTACCCCTTTCATATACAGTTGGCTAAATACGTATATATCATCGATATTATCAATCAATCTTTATTGCATAAAAACATGCCATAGCAAGCATTGTAAAGCATACAAAAATGACATACAGCAATAAAGTGAATACAATACAGTCATTTAGCCAACTGCTCCGGAGGAGTGTTTACACCAACAAGAAATTTTCCAAGAGGAAGTTTATCATCAGAGGTCAAAATGTGCAAATATTTACTTTTTTCATTTAAGGAATGAAAATTTGAATTATTCAATTACAAAAAAAAGGGAAAAAAGTGCCTTTCTCTCATTTGTATTATCGACATTTTATTGTATTCTGGATAGAAATGTTCTGATACATAGCTCGGAAAACAAGTGCCTGTGGTCAAATCTTACCAAATGTCATGATTTCAGCCATTGAAAAACGAACGGCAGTGACGAGGCTCGAACCTACAACCTGATTCCTGTAAATATCATGTAAAGTTGCAGTAAATAGCGCCCTCACAACCATGCCTCATTGTTTCGAATCCCCGGCTGTTGATAAATTTTGGCAGGTCATTTCAAACAAAAGTTAGGTAGACACTTTAGTTAAAATGAACGATTAGTATAACATTTTTCATTAGTGAAAATTGTTTATATTTGCTTACATTTCTCTGATATTTAAACCAAGTCGTACATTATGGATGACGAACACACACCCTAGATATATATATACTTGGTGTCAAAGGTCACAGCTGTACATGAAAGTTTCGACAACTTGTACGGGAGGTTTATATAGAAGTTCACGGAAATGAAGTGAGTTTTTAAAGCTGTTTGATTATATCTAAGTGTGATGTGGTTGTTTCGTTTTCTCTCTCCAAGAGCTTGAAGCCCCTGCTAGTGTTATTTCGAGAGGAGTGCTGACATAAGTCAGTTTCAACGTTAAACATAATTTCTATAGCATTAGCAGAACGCAGCTGGAACGTTACCCACATCATAGGGGCGTGTAGTATTCATTAGATTGTTGTTTTCCATGTCTAGAATCTAGATATGACAACGTTTTGACTTGGCCACATTTTCCCTACCCCTACGGAAAGAATATTTTTGTATAGAGCATAAATTGATGTATCTGTAGTAGCATGATTCGTGTGATGTTTTCTTAGGGAAACAGCAATCTAAGGAGTAATGTAAGTGGCACTTTGGAGGGTCTATGCTTTGAACCACATACCGTACGTAAACGTACACGTAACGTAACGTACCGAAGCGCTAATATTTTATCATCTAAAGGTGCTATGATGACAACTTTCCTGCAAGAATGTACAAAAATGAACAGTTAGAGTCTGTACAAGAGATGAGATGTACATTTGAATTTAAGTAATTGACAATACCGCATTTCGCATTTCACTAGTGCTCAACAGACAAAGGAAGGGACTTACTCTGTATGCAAGCAGGACCATGTTAGCTTAACCATGAACCCAATGATAGACTGTGATGTGTATCTTCTTTTAAGTACTGAGTAGACACTGTTCTATCAGTACATGTTCCCATTTCCTTGACTGTAGTGGCAGAACAAATTTGATGCCATAATCAAATATATATGAAGCGCCCATGACAAACCATACTCCATGTTCTTCTCACAGAAAAGGGAGAAATTTCATGAATCATTCAGTTGTGCACTTTATCAATAATGTGACAGTACAGATTCCATGCAATTAACAAGAAACACCAGATTAAAACTTTGTTTCACCTTCATTGTTCTCATAGTCCACTGTTGCTGCATGGGGCTCAGCAGTCATATATGTGAATTAGATCTATGCACACTGAATATTTGGGACCATTTATGTGCAGGTAACAAGCACATAAGAGTCAGTTTTGTTGTTTCTTGGTCATCATGTGTAGTTTATGTGAATGATTCTCCAAAACCCAAAGGTTATGAAAATCCCAGGCTCTGTACTGTTTCCTGGATTGGCATTCAACTGTAAAATTACAATGTTAATCTGCAAATTGTAGTCAAGGTGAAATCAGGTACCTCATCCTATCAAAACAAAGGAATTCATTCATGATTTAAGTAAATTTTGTTAAGATCCCCCCTCCCTCACCTCCTGTCACTGGGGTTCCCAAACCTTGGCAGTAATACATCATCATAAAAGGTTAGGCCTCTTTGTGACTCTTTGTTCATATTGTTTCTTGTAAATTGTTTTGTGAGTGCAGTAACAATGTCATTGTAGTTCTTTTGTTGTTGTACCATTGACAATAGCACAGAGTAATGCCATTAATATGGAGTTCACTTGTTATGTTATCTCTTTTGCAGCCCCCTAACTAATGTGAGGAATATAAACAAATTAAATGAAACAGAAGCAAGTCTTGGAATAGCGCCCTCTAAGTCCTGGCATAATCAGTACAAAGACAGTGCCTGGATATTTATTGGTGGTCTACCTTATGACCTGACAGAGGGAGATATAATCTGTGTTTTCTCTCAGTAAGTACAAATATGAATATTTCATATGGTGCACCATCCAAGATGGTGGTCTACCACTTGACCTGACAGAGGGAGATATGTGTTTTCTCTCAGTAAGTACAAATTTGAATATTTCCCATGGTGCACCATTCAAGATGGTGGTATACCTTTTGATCTGACAGGGGGAGATATAATTTGTTTTCTTGCAGTAAGTATAGACTTTAAATATTTCCCGTGGTGCACCATCCAAGATGTCTATCATGGTTGCTACTAGTACTACTACTAACTTATATGTTGAGATCAGCAAAATCACACTACAACTCTACAGACTTTCAAGTATGGAACATTTTGTCAAGTGCCAGTTATGCACAGACGTCAGCTCATACACTAAACACATTAACACTGGCAAGTCAACACATTGAAAACATGGTGAAAGATAAACATGGTGTATGATGGTCTGTGTATATAACAATAAGTGAATTTCCCATGATGCCTCTGGCCAGCAATGTGCCCTCTAGTGACAGCCAAATATTGTTGTGGTGGTTCGAAATGATAAAAACAGGGATTTCTTGTGAGTCATCACAGAGTAAGAGATAGAGGAATACCCAATTTTGGTGCGTCATTAGAAATTGTGTACATCAGTGGTGCATCAAATTGGCTTAGAGGGCGCACTTGCTGGCCAGTATTTTTATTATACCTTTGGTCATCACTACATTCATTTTCTTCTTTACAACAGATATGGAGAAATTGTGAACATAAATCTAGTCCGAGACAAGAAGACGGGAAAGCAGAAAGGGTTCTGTTTTATTTGTTATGAAGATCAAAGAAGTACAGTACTAGCAGTTGATAACTTAAACAGCGTAAAGGTGAATCTTACATTATACTAGCAGAACTTAAACAGCGTAAAGGTGAAACTTACATTATACTAGCAGCATATCAGCATAAAATTAGCATATGACCTGTTGACATTCAAGGATGAAGGTCACATTTCTTGCATATCATTAACTAGGTCACATCCGAGTAATTTCTCTCAATCAACATGATGTAAATATCATGTGACTTGAACCAAATTTTTCTACACTCTGCCAGACAACTCTTTTTCACACCATCCTAATCTGAAATGCATCTATGGTTTATGTACAGCTTCTTGGGAGGACTCTAAGGGTTGATCACGTGGCAGATTATAGGAAACCAAAAGAAGATGAAGGTGATGATGACATTACAAAGAAAATCAGACAGGAAGGAGTTGCACCTAAAACTCCACCTCCATCATCATCATCCTCAGAGGAAGAAGAAGTCTATGAAGTCAGAGTCAAAAAGATGAAGAAAGGTATTGTTAGCATTGGTTTCTCTCTCATGCTTGGTCACCTGCTGTTTTGGCAGGTGAATCAGCACTTTTAGGTTGGTTAATATTCTAATTAGGAGTTAATATAAGGTGAGACACACCAGCGTTTGAGGCACTTCCAGAATAAGCGCCATACCGTGGGTCATGTTTACAACTAAATGAGCCAACCTATGTCAGTGACCCGAGTCACGGTATAGACTGTGTTTGAACACATTGGGCTGTAGTCTAGATGCTATTCGTGGCATCAAATCTCAAGATCTCTCTTTACTTCTAGCTCAATGAGGTCCTGAGATAAAGTTTCAAATTCAACCGAGTCCACCTACACAGTCATTAATGTCATGTCTTTGAAAGGGTAGACAGTATGAACCATTAATATTCAGATTACAGATATTTTTCAGCTAATCAACAATATTAAAGTGTTTCAGTACAGGTTGATATAACATTAAAATCATAATGCAGTACATTAGAACTAGTGCAGTCTACCTGTAGACTTGAAGGACTAACGCTGTCACACTATTTCAGCTATCCTAACTACCAGTAGACTTGAAGGACTAACACTACTACACTATTTCAGCTATCCTAACCGTAGCCTACCTGTAGACTTGAAGGACTAATGCTACTACACTATTTCAGCTATCCTAAATGTAGCCTACCTGTAGACTTGAAGGACTAACACTACTACACTATTTCAGCTATCCTAACTGTAGCCTACCTGTAGACTTGAAGGACTAACACTACTACACTATTTCAGCTATCCTAACTGTAGCCTACCTGTAGACTTGAAGGACTAACACTACTACACTATTTCAGCTATCCTAAATACAGCTACCTGTAGACTTGAAGGACTAACACTACTACACTATTTCAGCTATCCTAACTGTAGCCTACCTGAAGACTTGAAGGACTAACACTACTACACTATTTCAGCTATCCTAACTGTAGCCTACCTGAAGACTTGAAGGACTAACACTACTACACTATTTCAGCTATCCTAATCGTAGCCTACGTGTAGACTTGAAGGACTAAAGGACTAACACTACTACACTATTTCAGCTATCCTAACTGTAGCCTACCCGTAGTGTTGAAGGACTAACTCTACTACACTATTTCGGCTATCCTAACTGTAGCCTACGTGTAGACTTGAGGGACTAACACTACTACACTATTTGTAGTGTTGGACATCATCTCCTTGAAGTCAGACAAATCTCACCAGTGTATAGGGTTTTGTAGAAACATTTTCGCCATTTGGCAAGCGTAGAATTGCCACTGATGAGTTTCTGAATACCCATTTTCATCGGTTCTGGTATCAATGATTTATTGTAGAAGGAGTCGAGTAGCAATTTTAGGAATTTGTCAGCAGATTTTCTTGAAAGACATGCAGAATATTTGCAACGAAACTAAGGAAAACATATGCACCTGTTATGACTTTGCCAAAGATATAGATTTATTTGAATAGGTATGACAAAAGAAATTTACATACTAAAACTCATCATACACACTGACTACCCAAGTTATTGACACTTTGACATTGAAAAGTGTTTTATTGACAGCACATGCTTAATTTAGTTGTTGGTACATTTTTATACATGAATTATTGAAGAAGTTATTAAATAAGGAACCTCCAAGCATACCAATCAGAGAGAGTTGTGGGTAAGATATTGTACAGTGAATTGGTCCTTGTCTCATAGGCAAGTTTTCTGCTAATTTTCATCTGTATTCATTCATGATACGCTGTGAACAAACAGACAAACAGTCATGCAGACAAACAAACAAACACAGGAACAAATACATTATTTGAAAATGTCTTGTCTTGAGTACCAAAATTTTAACCAATACACAACATACTTTGATAAGCTGAAAACTGCAAATTATCAGTCTTTTTCACTCCATGGGAGATTGATAGATGGTTCTGTTTGTGATGTGATTACAGTGAATGTTCCCATAGATATTCTTAGGGAGAAAGGACCGTCCTTAGAGCTTGTGTCTTGTCTTGTTAGGAAATTGACAACCCGTAACACTGTGTGCATCTTTGAATTTCATCTCTACAGACAAAGGTTCTGCTCATAAAAAGTCAAAGAAAAAGGTCAAAAAAGAACAACGTGAGAAAGAGACTAGACAGGAGAAAGAAAAGCATGGAGATTGGAGTCAAGAAAGGAAAAGCAAACCAACACACAAACATGAGACATCTGCGAGGAAACAGAGACCTGAGAGTGATGATGACAGACAAGACAGAAAGAGAAAACATGGACAGGATGATGAAGATAAACATATTCAAGACTATCACCAGGAAAGAACAGATAGAACTTCCAAAGAAAAGTACAGGGATTATGGCAGTAAGGATGATCATAAGGAGTCCTATCGAGAAAGAGATGAGCAACCTAGGGGGTACTACCAAAAAGATGATCCACATAGAACCAGAACAAAAGAATCCTATCCAGACACACATAGGGACAGAGACAGAGGGTCATACAGAGACCCACACAGAGGGTCAGACAGAGACCCACACAGAGGGTCATACAGAGAAAGAGATGTGGATCAAGTCAGGCACAGGGACTTTGAGAGAGACAGGGACTATGACAGATACAGATATAGAGACAGTGATAGAGACCAAGACAGACATAGAGACAGAGGTAGAGAGCGAGATAGACATAGATGATTAAAAGGTGGTACAGCTTATAGTATTTAGATCAGGTCAAAAGTTATTGCTCAGCTTTTACTATCATTCAGTGTATGTACATGGTTTCTGTATGAATAGCTGGTACATCGTTGCAAACAATGGCACTGTCCAGAACGCACCAAAGTGTAGCAGGAGAAATAACATCTGGTTTGCAAGAATGAGCTGGTAGAATTGGTTGATTATATCATAATGATGTAATGTATGGTCAAGTGTGCCTAGGTGACAACTTCCCCATAAAATTAAAGTTCTCCACATCTCTGGACTTTGCAATATGAAAGCTTCTGTATTCAGTATACCTTGTCCTTTCAATACAAAAGTAGCAGAAATTTTGGGGTTCAATGTCCTATTCCCAAGAAAATTAACAATCTTATATTTCCATTTTAACATAGTCTTAGTTACCCAAACTCTAACTGTTGACATCTCATCTCACTCACTTTATGGCTGTCGTCGCCCCCCCCCCCCCCCCCCCAGCTAGTCTGGGGAAATATTAGCCAAACTTTATGTGACCGTCCACTTTCGGTTAGGACGAATGCGTCATGATGGGAAAGTTCACTGCCAAGAATGTGAAGCAGAGTGAAATCTCAGGCACTTCAAACTCCTGTGCCAAATATTTGACAGTCTAAAGCAAAAGATACCTATATTTTGCAAATAATGTAATTTCAATCTATGGCCTTAGTATGATTCGTGCATCCTCAGGAAGAATCATATACATTTCTTTTTCTTATTTCCCCATACTGTCTATCCCTTTATTTGATTCTTATTTTGACATTCAAAATTTTTTCATGGTGATTCCTGATTTTACTTGATTTAAACTGAAACAGGGTTTCAGTGTTAAAAATATTGCATACTGATACTGCTATATTTTCATCAAAACATCATACAATTTTCTTCTGTGCCACATTTTCCCATTACAATGAAATCTTAGTGAAAGCCTATTTTTAACCTCTTTTCCACTTCTGTTCTTTGAGTAAATGTGTTTATGTGTACATGTAAGCAATTTTGGTTTTGTTTTGTTTTGTTTTGTTTTTTGAGGGGTTTAGAGAAAAAAGTTGAAAAATTCAAACTCCATTATGAACGACAAGAGTTGTGCATCAGTATTTTGGAAAATATCAGTAATGTTGATTTAATAAGAAATAAATGTACTGTTGTGGTTTTGAGACTCGCAAGTTTTATCAATAAATGTTGCGAAATGATATTACTAAAACTCTAAACTGTGTTCTCTTACTTTGAAACAATTTCTTTGTGCTTCAATAGCAACCTAAGAGTCTAGTCTGTAAGGTATGCCGTGATGGGGCCACCCTCTAACATGTCACATGTGGACATCAGTCATTTTTGGATATGATGGGTTGGTGAGGCAGTGTGACATGATGTGTCTTACAGTCTAACAAAGAGTTTTGCATGTGTAGTATGGATTTTGTGCAGGCGAGTGTTATGTTCTGTTAAAATGTTCAAACCTGCCACAAATATGAGAAGATGATGATGATGATGATGGTGATGGTGGTGGTGGTGGTGGTGGTGGTGGTGGTGGTGGTGATGATGATGATGGTGATGATGAATACAGTCATCACCCAATAAAAATCATAAAATCCACAATACAAGAATAATCTTGACACTCAACAAGACATGTCGCCCATGTTTGGTTGAAATCAGTGTAAACTAACTGTAAACACATTATATTGATAACAAAAAAGACCATTTATGAATGTAAGTTATCAAAAACTATACCATCCTTTAATATTGTGAAATTAAATGTAAGACTTGCAAAAAGGATTGAATGCCATATTGCCAAAAGAGAAGACTGTCTCCCGAAGTTTTATGCAAAATGGGACAATTTTGAAGTTTAAATGAATTTTGGTTCCCTACCTCTGCATTGTACCTTTTTTTTAAAAACTTATTTTAGATGCTCTCATTGGTGCCATGTGTTATTTTTTGCAATTGTGTTGATGTAATTTGTCTCTCTCGAAATAAAAAACTTAAAAAAAAAAAAATAAAAAAAAAAACCTGTAAACTCCCAGGGTAGTACTGATGGTTGTATGTATGTATGTATGTATGTATGTATGTATGTATGTATGTATGTATGTGTGTGTGTGGGGGGGGGGATACTCCCCAAATATTGCAGCTGGGAGTGTGCGGCCAAGTTCAAAACTTCTACCTATGTATAATCCAAAAACAGATCTATTAGGTATTTCCAGTCACTATCACCCAATCAATTCACCTTTTTTCTCGTGCTGTGAAGGTAGACACTCTTACAGTCCCAAGAGCTTCGCATAACTAAAATTTAGGTTGTTTTGTATGTACCTATATACTACTGCATAATTGTACTCGAATATCCTTGTACTGTGCGCCCTCATCGATCACACAGGTCTAACCATGCGTTAACTAGTCAACGAATGGTTAGCCCTATGAGGGCGCACAGTACAAGGATATCCAAGTATATGCAGTAGATATTCTCTTATTCATTATTATCATTGTATTCAATACTGTAGTTTAGTGTTTTATTTATATTTATAAGTATCTATTGTTTTTGTTTCTGTATGTTGTTTTTGACTCTAGATAATATATTTTTACATTATTTCATGTCAAATAAAATATATTAATACTATGATTATGCCAATCAAGATAATGCCTAATTACCCCAGAAAATATGATTAAGTATGCCCCCATGTCACAGTGTATGATGGCAACCCCACGGGTACGTTTTTGAGACAAAATTATCGATTTAAGGGAGTGTACATTTTTAATTTCCAGGGGGAGGCCGGAGGATTTCTAATGAAGCAAGGGATTTTTATTGGTGCCCCCCCCCTACAAAAACTGGTATAAATTATCTGCCCCCCCCCCCCCCTAAGACTTTAAGTTTTTATTTCATGGCCCCCCCCTGAAACCACTAACAAAAATACGCACAGATGAAACACAGATACAGCAACACATAGATTTGCCAGCAGTTGCTACATGTATTAACTTATTCCATATTTATACTTACTTCAGAATTGAACCAGTGCACAAAGTTGTTGAATCATGGACACTCATAAAATCACAAATAAAGACTATTATAAGTTAAATTGGCTGACAGGATGTCTACTTACAACTGAGGGGTGACAGAATAGACTACTGGTCTGGCTACACTTTTTCTTGGATTTTTAGCCCATCACTGACATAAATAAATTAGCAAATAAATGAACAAGTAAATATATATATATATTACTTATTTATCACAGTTTTGGAAAAAAATAGTGCAAAATTGCACCATGAGGAAACTTTTTTCCATGTGAACATATTCAAATTTTAGGATTAATTTGCAGTGGTTGGTCACATAATCATTTATTATTAATTTAAACACTTCATAAATTACACATTTTAGAAACATTTTTAATTGCAGTGCAAATGGAAAACATGTTATTTAAGATTGAAATACATATTAAGACCCTTCCTATATTATAGTATTCATATTATCTCTACGCAAAATATAAAACACTTCTGGACTATATTTCAAGAGACTTTAGTAAACTGATGCCCTGAGGGGGGGGGGGGGGGGCAGTACATGTATCACTTCAAAGGGTTGAATAATATTTTTATGAATGCATGGCTTGTTATGAATACATTAAATGATGAAGCTGCTATTTCTCGTTTTGCTGAGAAATATATTGTCAGTGTGAACAGTGTTAAAAACTACATTGAACATTTAAGAAATTTGGAGAGGATGAAAAACATTAGATCCAGACATCGGTTAGAGGTACAGAAGAAAAGAGAAAACAAGAATTATAATGACTATGACTGGTTGCAGTTATTCATAAGTGGAACTCTAGAAAAATTGAACGTAAAAGAGCTAAATAAATATCTAGACATGCATAAATTGCCAAAATATAGAAAATTAAAAAGGAGAAAAAGTAGACATAATATCAACGCACATACTTGGAACACCTGAATTTAGGTCAAGAAAAGTGACTGCAAATGAACTTCAAACTACAACTACAGACATCAGTGATACAAATAGTAGTGACTCTGAAAGTGAAAATGCTATAATAGGTGTTATAGACAGTGATGATTGTTTTTCTGATAACTCTGAAACTTCAAGCACGGCTGATATCTCAGACAGTGATTGTGATGAAACAAGTCCTACAGAATTTCATGGGAAAGTTACCTTGAGAAGTGGCAGAGTCGCCGGTCAATTTTTGTTTCACTGAATACAAATATTGTGATTTAATAGGTTTGTGCACTGTTTTATCATCAATCCATGTTAAATGCTACTTCTGTAGGACATTGTGCACAGTCAAGTGTTGGGTTTTGCCTATATTTTATTTTATATACATATCTGGCACTTGTCCATCCTGACATTCAGGTTTAGGGGTTTTTTTTGTGGCCCCCCCTAACAAATAGTGAAATTTTTGTTTAGCCCCCCCCCCCCCCCTAATTTTTCTTGAGAACAATTGGTGCCCCCCCCCCCCTGAAAATCCTCCGGCCCCCCTGGAAGTTAAAACTGTACACTCCCTAATATTGCAGAATTATGGGAACTTTTAAGTCATTTCTAAGTATCACAACATTTACTTTCATCTGACCTTTTATTCAGTTTTAATCAACTGACCGACCTCTGATTTTTAGCTCCGCTGTCAGCGAAAGCTGAAAGCGTAGCTTTAGGTATAGGTGGGTATTGAGGTATAGAGAGTAGAGTGAATCATAGGTGTCCGTCAAACTTTTATATCTTCACTATCTACTCCGAAAGTGACAGTCGGAATTCTTCGATATTTGGTGTGCATGTTCCCTGGGGGGAGGCTATTCAGATTTGTTCATGCCAAGTTGATCTGTGCCATTTTCAATTTTTTATGATTTTTTTTCCAAAAATGTCATTTTCATCAACTCCTCATAAACTTTAAGTCAGATTGCTTTGATATGTGGTGTGTTGATGCACAGAGGGTACCTTACTTAGATTTGTTAATTTCAAGTCAGCACGTCTTCTCTTCTATTTTTTATGATTTTTTTTTTGAAATTTGAAAAAAAAATGAATATGTTAATGAGTATAATGACCGACGCCATATTGGAAATCACTCCGCGAGACTTTAGGTAAAGTGCAACTTTTCAAAAGACACTATTGACGTCAAACAAGCAATGTAATATGTGCTATAGTCTTAATTCTACGCATTGTGCGCCCAAATGACAAATATTTGTTCGAAAAAGGGTTGTAAACTTCAAATCCAATTCTCCATCCACCCCTCCTCCAGAATGGTTCATTCCAGTATATGCACCTCCCTCATGATCAAGTTTGAATGCCTGTGAACTGAAGTGTATGGGACGATTTTTGACAGTCAGTCGTCAATAAAAACGATAATACTCTTTCTAAAATTACCACATTTTGAAAGGGAAAGTACTTTGTGGTTCATTTATGGAGTTTTGTTTTTGTACGATCAATATTGGTGGCAAAATTACAGCGTCAAAATTGCCGATGTGGTAGTTCCGTACGGCGACAATCTCAAGTACCCGGATGTACGAGGGACTAACCCGGAAGCAAGTCGTTGCCAGCCGTACGTTACAGTGTTAACATCGTCCGAGAAATCGCTGCGTTCAGAATGTCATTATTCACAGAATTGTTTCTTTCGAGTGAAAACCCGTCTTGAATTGTATAACTCTAACAAATGAAGACATGTCAAGTTATATTTTGAAAGTTGTATCGCTAGTTTGAGACGATTTGCTCACGTACTATCGAGGCTTGGACCTTACTCCAGTTCAGCGGGAAGTTTAGCCAGTCCGATAATTCTTTCTGGTTTAGTTTACAACACTTTTGATCACACAGATTTTGTTTTTGTGATGAAAAGAAATTTAAAAAAAGATCACTTCAACCATTTCGTTGTGTTTTCTTTATGAAAGGTAATCGAACATGAACGAGTGTTACCACTGTAACCAGGAGGGTCTATGCTGTAACGTATAGCAAGGGTTCGACATACACGTACACGCTGGTCCGCTATCCCGCGAGTCGAGTAACTTTCTGTGATAGGTATATTAGTAGGGAGCTCAGAATTCAAACCACCGGCTATATGATGAATTCACGGTCATAGTAAAATTCATTTGATTTTTAATTTGCTATTTTGACCAACTCCGGTTGTCTATTCGCGATAAAATTACGATTAGTTTGGAAACGGGGTAGATTTTCTATGATTCCGTGTCATAAAAGCATGTGTTGTGTAGTTTTCGAAAAGCACACCCGGTGGGAAAGTCGCCCAACAGGCGATCTCGCGCCATTGCTGTACTACGTGGCACTTTATTCTGGCGGGGTGTCTCTTGAAAACGGGAATAGCGAAGGATGAGCCAATCAAGTGAGACCTTTCAAATGTAGCTAATATTATAGCCAATAAAATTAGTTGTACGATGATTTGTGTATAATAAGGGTAAGGCTGGCCTCTACACTGTACTGGCCACGTTCAACGGAAGTAAGTGAAGCTCAATCATAACAATGGTGGCTGTCAAAATCGAAGACGCTATTTGACCGTGTTGTTATTTCAGTGAGTTTATTCAGCAAGAAAACAACGTGTTCTATGTTTTTGTACTTCCTACATGATGTGATGATCGTTTTTTTACCGGTACAACTTACAGCCTACAATGAAACTGCTAACTTAGTTAGTAACACTGACACGGTACGATTCCGTGTTCCGTGTTCATGTTTTGGGGCACATTTCTAAATACGCGAAACCAGTTATTGAATGTGTAGTGGATATTGATATTCAGTTTGAAAAATTAAAATCCTGAACTTTATTTTGCGAACGGTTTTGTCATTTCTTAGTAATTATAGGGCCGACTGTATCACGTTTAACGTTTATGTCAACCCGGAAGTACATAGACACGAAAATAGACGAAGTGACTTGTACATGTAATTAGTAACAAAATTTTGCTGTAACTGCTGGTAACCTTCAAATTTATTTATTTTTATGTTGTAAATACATTCTAATATGCACTAAGGACAACACTATAAAGACTTGCTCCATGGGAAGGTAATTTTTTGTCTTTTAAAAATGCAATAGTTAGATCAATGTGTACCAGAAATGTTATGAGCTAGAAATAAGACCACATAACATCTTATTACTCCCCCCCCCCAATTAAGACAAACTACTCACAGAAAGCAACAAAAAAGAGAAGAAGCTCCAAAACATAAAAAAGAGAATAAAATTACAGTAATGAGTTGATGATGCACAAACAACTACAAAGAAATAGACAGTTCAATTACAACACACGGTTTGAAATAAATATGGGGTTTGGAAAAGTGAATTAGAAGTTGAGCAAAAACTAAGAGAGATGAAGAGCCTAAGTGAACAAGCGAAAGCACTTAAAGATAGGACCACCAGATTTTTTGCAGGACTACTACGTTATCAATTTTACTAGTCCTGTGGGATAGTGACTTTTTTACTCCAGTGTCGAACCCTGTCAATGGCTGAGAATGACTCTCTTTCGGGTACTTGGGGATTGTCGCCGTACGGAAACTAAGATGGCGATTAATACATTTCTTCCCTATATATATATCTACTACAACTAGTACAAGTTGAATGTTGTTGACTTGGTAAATTTGTTAGAAAATTGAAATTCAAATTGCCTCAAAATTATTTTAGATCCCTAGTTTATTTCATTCATCATTAAAATTTTCCAGGGTTAAAGCTGTAAGACACTGGAATTATTTATAGCCAACCTCAAAATCCTCGTTTTTTTCTTTTTCTTAGTGCATTTCCCAGTCATTTTTTTCTGATATTTTGTGCAATTTTTCATAACTGTAGATTTTTGTTATAAAATGGTGACTATGGTATAAAAGTACAATACATTACCAACTTCTGTGTAAAATGTGTTTTATAGTGAGACATCATATGAAACCACTAACCACTTTATTGCATCGCTAAAACAAAACTGCATAGTAAAGAGCTGAAGAACTGAACCACTTCTACATGTCACCAAAATAAAAAATAAAATAAAAAAAAACAACAGCGGAGCTATTCTGACCGATAGGTCGCTTGTTAAGATGTTTAAGTGAGAAACACAAAACTATCAGAGATATCGTTTAATATCGGAATCGTAATATCCATTCACGTTTTGTATACTGTGAGTGTGACCACAGGGGCGTGTAATATTGCATAGATTGTTGTTTTCCAGGTCTACAGACTAAATATAACAACCTTTTGAATATATATTCCTCATATTTATAGTATACGTAGTACTATAGATATCGATACATTTGTAGCAGCAAGATTCGTATGATATTTTCCTAAGAAAACGGAAATCTAAGCAATAATACATGCCCCTGTGAGTGTGACCATCGTGTGGTAGAAATTACTTGAACAACATCACGTGTCTGTCACATGCATGATGCGTGAGACAGCGCCCCCATGCCCACCCTCTTCTCTGACGTCATCTTCGGTTGTGTTCGAGTATTGCGAAATTCCAACAATCGTCCTTTTCCGATCCTTCCATATTGGTACTGTGTAGGCTTGAGCTACAATCCGTAACAATCCAGCCAAAATGTTGGTCTACAAAGACGTTATAAGTGGTAAGTCAGTTCTTTGATTATCAATCATATCGGTACGTATATTTTTGTGTGATTTTGGTGTACGATGGTCCATGAATCTTGTTAAATATCGACTGCTGTCCCTGCTCTTAATTTTTTTTTTTTACCGGCGAACTGTTCTCTATGGTAGCCTATGAGATGAAAAGGGTTGTGAATGTCAGTTTCCTCTTGCGAATTTTTTTCCTTCAAATCAAACTCGTTCAAGTAATTTATTCGACAGTAAAAATCATCTTTTTATTCAGGCTCTCACTGCAATTTCATTTATTTAAAACAAGATAGATCGTATTCCGAACGACGTAACCCAGTAAGGAAGTTGTCACGGCCATTCAGCGAGTCATTATTATGTTCGTCAATGTCATACATTACCGGCGGAGACATTTCCGGTGTTCTTTCACGGACTCGAACTACAAAGGTTGCAATTTCATTATTTTAAACAGCCAAAATTATTATTTCAGTTCATCTTTGAACGTTGGAATTGTATTCTGTAGAAGCTGAGGAAAAAATACTAAATACCGGTAATGTCCACCAAGGTCATTGAACTACCCCGACTTTAATCATCTCTCCCACGTGTACACATAATTCAGAAGTCTTTAGAGTTTGTTCACTTCCTAACCGAGTTTTGTAAAAATGGCGTCATCAAAAAAATGTAATTTGCGATCATAAACATTACCTATTAATGTATAAACTTATGATCATCAGGAAGTCTTAAATAATTGTATTATGTACAATGTATGTCCAATATATTTATGGTGCTACTACTCAAATGTACATGTACATGCACCAAATCTCAAGATCTGTCGTTGAAATGATTCGATACCATGGGTAGATCTAGACTCTGGACTACCTATTAAACCCTAAGCCTGCCATAACCATTATCTTATACATGGACTTGACCTGAACTTTAAGAGGGAAGGAATGATAGGCTAGTAATGTGGCTTTTCCTTCAGTATGATGGTTGACACAACTTTACTTGTCCACTGCACTGTGTATGCTCATGATGGTGATAATATGGGGTGATTGCCCCAAATCTCTCCACATATCAGAATTCTAAATTGTATGTATGTATGTATGTATGTATTTCAACTCGCCCCATTTTTAACTCGTCCCATTTTCAACTCGCCCCAACAACACGAGGAAACGTTTATAAATCTAAACGATACATGGACTCGAAGTACGGGGACCGAAACATTTACATGATTTTACCTACGTAGCCAGTTGAAGCGTAGCAAATGTAACATTTCATAGCAGAAAGTGGTGTGGGTTTGGCTAAGTGTTTGGTAGATCTAGAACTTATACTAGCACAACAACTTTCCCCAGTCATGGAATATCACTTTGCACACTTTTAGGACTTAATGTTTACAAGTTTAATACAACCCAAATAAGAAATAATAATGAAAATAACCAGGGAGAATATTAGTAACTGACATGCTTACGACTTCCACGCGTACAGGTTTTGGAGATGTGTCTCTTCTCCCTTGTACTTCATTAGTGGAATACGAGATACCACACACCCTCCAAACGGAGTACTACTTGCTTCAATTTCACATATGCACAGGTAAATTATATTGTAAAGAGTTGGGGCGAGTTGAAATTGGGGCGAGTTGAACATTGGACGAGTTGAGTGGGACGAGTTGAAATGGGACGAGTTGAAATTGGGACGAGTTGATCCGTCACCGTATGTATGTATGTATGTATGTATGTATGTATGTATGTATGTATGTATGTATGACATCAGCAGTTGTTTACACATTGAATTGTTGACATGTAGATGTGATGAAGTAACAATTCACTTGAGCATAGTACCACAAGCAGGACTTTTTGTAGTCCATAGACTTTTCTTGGTGTATTAAACTATCTCAAGAAGCTTTATACAGATATGTAACATCAAGACAAGTCTGTGGGTTAGACTATGGTGACATGAATGGCTCAAGAACATGGTTCTGTCACACACACACACACACACACACACACACACACACACACACACACACACACACACACACACACACACACACATGCATACACACATGCATACATACATACATACATACATACATACATACATACATACATTCACGAGTCACATACATAAAATTAAAACATTACATGCACACACACACACAGACAGACACACATATATACATTACAAGCCATTTGTTTGTTAAAAAGATGATTAAATGATTGTTTTTCTTGTTCACTGTAATTTTTTCCAGGTGATGAAATGTTCAGTGATGCATATGATATAAAAGAGGTGGACGGTTGTTTATATAAAGTTGCAGGAAATGTAAGTTCATGTTTTCTTGTTTTTACCATTACAAAACTTATAGGGTTGTTAAGCAAGAAAAAAGCGTGCTTCCGAAGTAGCTTGGTGTAATGATCAGTTATTAGGAGTCTAGGAGCCTCTTCATACAACCTGTAACACTCAAGTAAAATGTTTGGTATTATTTCAGTGATTGGGAAGTCAAAGCGCCCTGCGCCATAGTTGAAAATTGGCACATTGAAATACCAAGTTGATTTTGTGCCATCGTAGGGTATCTTTGTTGTGGGCTATTGCATGATGGGAGTCAGCAGAAATGTTTTCAGGTTGCATTTCAAGACAGCTATTTTACACTGTTGGGATATAGACAATCAGGACTCATGAATATTCAGTATACAACATGAATACATTATTTCTGCTGACTCCCATGATGCAATAGCCCATAGCAAAGATACCCTATAACGGCACAAGATCAACTTGATGTTTCTCAGAAATCGCAAGTAATTGTAGGTGATGTAAAATCATGAAATAACTCCAGAACCCATAGTTTATGAAAATGTATATTTTGGAGTGGTGTTCCCCATCAACCTCTAGATTTGGAATCCAAGCATGTAGTGGTCATGATATATACAAGTAGTGTAAGGTACAGTGTATCATTCCATTGCACCCTCACTGGGAAGGCGTTGGCCCATGCGAGAGAGTTGACCACGTACCCTGCAGCCTGATGAGTGAATGAGAAGGGCTAGATTCTGTTAGTGCTATTTGTGGTAGTAGACTGTATTGGGAACCAGATCTCTGCACATTTTCGTGTATTTTCATGGAACTGTTGAGATTATATTTTAAAGCTTTTCATGATACAGCAGGGAGTCTTTTAGAGTTGTACAATTTAGGGTTGTTTCAAAACTATTGTTTCGTCATCAGTAGACCCTTTTTGTTTGCTTTCATAAGTGAAGGGTATAGAGGGATTCTGTCACATCTATTAGAATATATAATCTAACATTATTTTAACAAATGTTTAGAAAGAACAGCATCCAAAAAAAAAGCCAGTGAATGTCTTCCACTTCACTGGCTGCCATAGGGTGCTATAGAAATGATGTAGTTTTACCGTTTTCTGTATGTGTGTTTGAACCATCATGCAGACAGACTGCTACATACAAGGTTTACCTGAAGTACAGTAAATGCCTTTTAGTGCAAGACATGCGAGTCAGTGTGTTGAGAGATTCGAGGTTTGACTAACCAGACAGACCAAGTCAGGTCAAGTGATGAAACAAACTAACATTGATTTAGATTTATCATTTGTTATACAATGCACAAGCCAGGTTCAACAAAAAATATGGAATATATACTCTGGTCGTTCTATGTCTTGACAACACATGTCTATGTCACAACAATGATGCCTACGTCACTTGTTCTGCTGTGTTCGGAATATGAGTCAAAATGCTCAAAATGGCCATTACTTTCCCAGATTTTTTTTTTTATAACTGATGATGGTATAATTATATTATTCCCAATATTTTTTCTGCATTCAAGTGGAAAATACTCATGACCCTAAGGGTAGCGATTTGTAGTGACAAAGGCCCCCTTAGGTCATTCTTATTTCCTTAACCGAACAAAGAAAACTATTGGGGAATGACATCAAATTGTTCTCACGTTTCAGTAATTGTACCAACATCCTCTTCAATATCCTGCAACATTCATATATAAATAACTTTTTTTAAAAATGAATAATGACTAAAGGATGTTACGATACAAATTTATGAATTCAAAACCAAGTGCATATTAGTCAAATTGCTATATTTTTTAAGTATGAGAATTTTATTGTGGTTTGAATTGTTAAATTTGTTTATCACCTGGTCCAACAGCATGGACATATATTTTAAATGTGCCTCTTTTGTTTTTTCTATTCACTTTTTACCTGCCAACCATTTTATACATATATACCTCAGGGTTCCATACTACTTAAGTCTAGTCAATAACTATAGGGCTCTTGATAAACCTTCATTTCTTTGCAGAAATTGACATGATTCACAAGAGAGAAAAATAAGCAAAATTTAACAGTGTTTGTAGTGTAGGATGAATAGCAGCCGGCATCGTGATTGCAGTACATTGTTTGTCAACAGAAAAGAAACACTTCGTCTGTACATGTGTATCAAACTGAATTCACAACTGCTGACATCAGACAATGGACGAACAGAACCTGTTACAAACAGGGAAAGTGAACAACTGAATTGGATTGATAACACTTGGCACAGCATGTTGGAAGTATAGAGACTTATATTACATTTCACCATTTGATAAGAACAGTTGTATGGCCTCTTTTCATAGTACTTCATGGTCAGAAACAGATTCAAAGTTTACCTGGCATTTCATGTACATGTAAAGAGGCCATAAAAACTAAAACAAGCCCCTGCTCTTCCAACCTGCTGTCCCAAATTCATTTGTGTACTTCCCTGTTTGTATTAGGTTCTGTTTGTTCACGGTCTGATGTCGGCAGGTGTAAAGTATTATGGCACTTGATAATGACTTTTCACGTTCACCTTTTCCCTTTCACAGCAAAAAACTGAGAAATTAGGTGTATCTGATGCTGCCATAGGTGGCAATAAATCAGCCGAGGGTGGTGATGAAGATGAAACAGTTGAAGACGCCTCAATCTCCGGTTTAGACATTGTTTTGAATAACCGTCTGGTAGAAACCCAATATACCAAAGCCCAGTATACCACATATATAAAAAAATATATGAAAGAGTGAGTAACTTATAAGACCCCCAAAAAATTGTGTGGTTCTGATTATGGAGGTAGATTTTTTTTTTCTAATTTTTTTTTTTCATGTATGAGTGTCTAGTTCAGGTATTTGTTTTATCCATTGTTTTCCATAAAGTCCATTTTTTTTTTGTTAGGCTAAAGTCCAACAAATCATATTTTATCATTAGATGAAATGTAGCATATCTACATCTCTATCTGTGAATGTTTTTCGCTTCTCACTAAAACTGCGTGGGGTATTACTAGCATCAACCTGTCAATGAAGCCTTGCCTCAAATGGCCGTTATCACTATGTCTGTTTGTAAACATATACATGATATTAGCTGAAAATTAAATTATGTCAGTATGGATTGTGGTGTTCATACAATACAACTTTACAACTTTGTTTATTATACCATATTAGATATCCCACTGTGTCCCTATGCTGAAGACTCTACTTAAAACTCCACAGGGTGAAATGTACACTAATTAAACATCAGGGAGTGAAATATTACACTATCACTAGATTATTACTGTGATCAGTAGAGAAACTTGCTGCTAGTAGGTAGTTGTAGCACAGCTTGAGATACAGTTGGTCCAACATTGTTGTAAGAGGCCATAAAACTGTTCTTATCAAACCATGGTGTGGGTAATACAAGTCTCTGCTCTTTTAACATGCTGTGCCAAGTGTTGTTAATCCAGTTCCTTTGTTTACTTTTCCTGTTTGTGACAGGATCTGTCAACATGCCAATGTCTGCAATAGGTACACCTACTTGTAATCTAGCTTCTAGACCTCAGGCTTTCTTCTCGACAATCTGTTTCTGAAAGGTGGCATACAATCGAGGGCGAATGCCATTCAGGCTGTCACCCTCACTAGCGACCTTTGGTCGCCTTGACAGTGATCAGAAAAGCCTGAGGGGTCTAGCAGCAAGACTAAACTACATGTAGATGTTTAGGGACTACTAGAGCTACCACTGATTGCTATATGAACTGACATTTTGATTTTAAATTTCACTGTCCTTCCTTGTCTATGAATGATAGCAGTGTTCAACTGGTGTAGAAGCCACACCCCGCCACACACAACGTGTGCAAAACATTAGCGTCCATTTAAATAGAGGACAAACATACGTAATTAGAGTGAGGTCACATTTCCATGACAACACCTAATTGTGGATTCAGCATGTGAGCTGAGGTCACAATTTAAATATGTCTTATTATGTATTCGACCAATAACGGTCTATACAGGAATGCTATTTAAATATGTCTTATTATGTATTCGACCAATAACGGTCTATACAGGAATGCTGTTTAAATATGTCTTATTATGTATTCGACCAATAACGAACGGTCTATACAGGAATGCTATTTAAATATGTCTTATTATGTATTCGACCAATAACGAACGGTCTATACAGGAATGCTATTTAAATATGTCTTATTATGTATTCAACCAATAACGGTCTATACAGGAATGCTATTTAAATATGTCTTAGCTTATTATGTACAGTATTCGACCAATAACGGTCTCAGTGTTTTTGCTAAGGTTTGGGAACCCCGGTAAGAGAAAGGGGGAAAGAGGTAAAACTGGTAGTGCTTCCCATGCAATGTATCATAGTTTAGGTGGGGAACCCCGGTAAAATGATGTGGGAACCCCGGTAGATTTTACCTACTTACCGCCCTTAAATAAAACACTGGGTCTATACAGGAATGCTATTGAAGACCATCGTGACACTGCTATCGTTGTAGATGAGGAAAGGACAGTGAAAATCAATGTCAGTTAGGATAGCAAATTGAGTGGTAGTGAAGTCTTTTGAGTCTACATGTAGGCTAATGTCGGCAGTTGTATAATGAGAAAGTAATTTGTTTCAAGGAAAACCTTACTAAATATTGCTACATTCCATTGTCTGCCTCAACAAAATTTTTAGTTATATTGCTAGATTTGCTTACACTTTCATCGTCTTCTTTTTTTTTACCTCAGTGTCAAGGAATATTTAATGAAAAACAACCCCGACAGAGTAGATGGTTTTATGACAGATGTTGCACCAATCGTTAAATCACTTTTGAAAAAGGAGAATTTCGGCAAATATCAATTTTACACTGGAGAGACCATGAATCAGGATGGTATGGTAGCTCTGCTAGATTGGGGAGAGGATGAAAACACACCAACATTCACCTTCTTCAAAGATGGTATGCTCGAAGAAAAATGTGTAAGTATATTGAATAAATGTTGTCTTCCAGAGACAAAATTTAGCCTTCTTATGGGTTAATCACAACTGCTCCAGTTCTTTTAGAAAACCTGTATGTATAATTATACCTTATAAAGATCTAATGCATGTATTAAATAAAAGACATTGAATTTATACACAGGTCATTGTCATGATGTTCACTTTTAGATCTTTGATTCTGCTGTGCTAATGAGGATCATAATGTTCAAATTCCAAATTTTGTCAGACTTTTTACAAAAGCCAATTGTACAATATGTGATATTCCGGTCATAGGAAAGTTAAAAGATTTCATGGTTTGACCACTAGAGGTGCTGTTCACGGGCCGTTTGGTGGTAGGAAGTGAGGGCTAGAATAGTTGAGCATTGTATAAACATAAAGACCACAGAGCCAAAGTTAGAACTCATTGTCTATGTTAGTCCCATAATACTATTTTATTAGCAACTATCAGTGATTAATACATACCTAACCACTACACTCGGTGTTCTTAAACATGTGTGACACACACACACACTTGATTCAGTGTTTCATGCAACCAGTGGCCATGACAAAAATTTTAACCATCACTTTGCCAAATCTGGTGCGCCCTCTTGTGGTGGTTACCTGAGAAATGTCAAAACTCCAGTAACTGAAATATGGTGTATATTGATACAGGGGTTTACTACTTTGAGTGTGTTTACCAGAAGAAGACAAATTTAAGGGATAGACGGCATTCAAAAAAAAGCCAGTAAATGTCTTGCTATTTACTGGTTGCAATAGGGTGCTAGAGAAATTATGTAGTTTTACCGTTTTCTGTATGTGTGTTTGAACCATCATGCAGACAGACTGCTACATACAAGTGAAATCTGTTGCTCACTCCTCAAGCAAGTTAAGAGTCAATGGATAATCAGAATTTTTTTTCTTCTATTTTGCAGTAAAAAGTACGGAAGCGAAAATCACTACATCAGTGGCCAGGAAGATCATATATACATGTATATGTCCATATAATTATTATTCTCCAACTACATACAGCAACGACGACAGCGGCAACAAATGCAACATTTTATTATGTTGATTCTAGGCTATACACTGGCTCTTTTGTAAAAAAAAAAAATGAGAAAAGAAAGAAAAGAAATCTCGCGTTATGCCCAGCGTGGTCATAACCATACCCAACTTGCTTTCGGCCCCAGCAGTCATTTGGTATCAGGGATAAGCCTTCATGAAGAGCTGTCAAATTGAAATTATGTCTATGTCCAATCATCAATACAGTACTACCTGTGACTTCCTGAATTTATCTGGAAAGATATCCCTTGGGTAGTGTCTGTCTATATGTTTGTGATTTCTCGAAAAAGAAAATATGTGCAAAAATAAGTGAAGGCACTCTTCAAAAATATAAATATCTGCTCGAACATTCAAATATAAATGATTGATATGATAATCTTTGATGTAACTGCTGTATTGGTGAAGTCCCAAACATGGTGGTACCTACAATGATTGCTTGAGCATTATATCACTTTTACCCAAATTCTAAGTTATTACAGTAACAATTCTGAGTTTTCCAGAAATACAAAACTTCCAGAATTCAATATTCACAACTATGTATAATACATCGTAACATACAGAATAAAAATTGTTTTTAAAGTATGATGGTTGATATTGCAGATTTTTTACCTTCCATGAGGAAAGTTATATATTGGGGATAAAAAGTCTGCGTGTGTGTGTCACCATTTCTCAGAAAAGGACGGCTATACATTGAGTGCAAGCTTCAAATTCCATATAATTTGGTATGTACATTGCATGTAAATACCATGGTGCTGGTGTCTTGTTTACAGATGTAACACTTAGTTTTAACGTCATTTACATAAGGATTCCATAAAGTTTGATAATGTAGCCTTTAGTTGTAATGAATCTTTTGCATACATAATTAATTATTTTCAGTAATTAGGCTATATCTTCAAAATGCATACTTCAAATTCAAATAATTTGGTACATCAAACATAACTCGATGCATATGCTCTGTTGCATTCCAACAATCGTGTGTGTGTGTGTGTGTGTGAGCGAAAATCTTAGTCTTTGCCCCTACGGAAGGCATTCAGTTTATATCTGGTGTTATCTTCAGTACCCTGTGAGCCAATAGACCTGTTTGTCAATTCCAAGATGCATCATGTATCTCCAATAACAATGCCATGTATTGTGCGCTGTATACACAGGGGGTTTTCACATGCTATTTGGATGGCATGGTTGTCACCTGGGTTTAGCAGTAAAAACCCTTCTGTCATTGATGTTTAGTCTTTGTTTTATAAAATCATTTACAATTAAAGGTGTCGACATTCATGATGAAAATGTTTTTGCAAATGTAATAAGACGAATATCAAACCTAAATGTAACGATGCAAGTGACCTCTTGTGCAATACATCTCAGAACCGGAAAATTGTCTATTGAAGAGGCCATGCACAGCCATTTCTTGTGAACCAAAATTTTGCTATCGATCCATAACCCTACTATGTTGTATTATGGTTCTAAAGCAACATTTTTAGCACTTTGACCCACAACAAAAAAGTTTGTGATTAGCTGACACAGTGCTGCTGGTCAGTACCAATGCGATGTCGTCCAGCACATACACATCATCCTTGATTCTCTCCTGTTTTGATGCACCCATATATCTGATGTACGCATGTCAAATCCATCCAAAGTCTGTACAAACATATACTAGACGTGCATTCTTTAGTTTGGAACATTTTGTATGTTAGCAAATTGCAACTATATTTGTGTTAAAAGTATTTGCACAATAGCTGTGAACTATCCCACTCAAGCACTGCCTCAGATCATAGATGTAATCTGCTGACGTCATTGGTTTGACTAACCTTTGACCTTCAAAACTGGGTATAATTTGTTTATGATCTTGTGGAAAGGTAAGATAAATGTGTGTGTGTGTGTGTGTGTGTGTGTGTGATATAACATGGATAGACAGCTGCAGGCAAGTGGATAAAATACCAAATAAATCATGACATTTGCATACTCATAGCAAAAAGACCATGTCCATAGTAACGGCCAGCTTGCAAAGATGACAGCAGGAATTGAAAGATACTGTCTTTAAATGGAGAAAATCCAAAAATGAATGAACATATGCCCAACAACAAGTCCATGACCAGCTAAATGATGGTATGTGGCAAAGATAACAAGAAGGATGCATGTGGATAGGCAAATGAATAAACCTACACAAAATGAATACATACATGACTAGCAATATAGCAATCGTGAAATATTATATATTGCAAAGATAACAACAAGCAAGTAGATATACTTTTTGAAGAAAAAAATGACAAACTACAGTTGTGCTACAACATCCTTGGCGCTATTTTATGCAACAGTGTTACAAAGATGCATTGTTTAGCATATGTCAGTAGTACGCTTGGGATTGGGCGGAGTTTAACTTGTCATGATTTTGATAAGGGAGACCCTATTTTTTTCCTGTTTCTCATTACCCGACCGACCCAATGTTTCAGTTACCAAATTATTTATTTTTTGCCTGCCTCTAATATTTTGCAGAACAGCTCCCTCTCTGGCAAGAATAAGCAAGTGCATGGACTGTCGACGTCTACCTACAGCGGATGAGTGTAGAAACATACGACGTCCATACATGTAGCATACAGGCTGTATACTAGTAAATGCAATAACAAACGGTTCCGCTCTGTCTCGGTCTTCTGCTAGAGCCCCGTTGTTGTTTTTTACAAACCCCATAAAAATGAAACGGAAAATGTTTAGTATTAAACACAAAATAAAATACAGAAAAGAATAAAAAAGTATTGCAAATAAATACAAAGCTACAATTATTGCAGCTATATATAAACATGTGCATATAGTTACCGATGTGGGTTTGTTTTTTTTAATTTACTGATGCATAGCGTTAGTGTTTTTTTGTTTGTTTGGTTTTTGTTTGTTTGTTTTTTGTTTTTTGTTGTTGTTGTTTTGGGGGGTTGGTTTCTTTCTTCTTTTTTTTTTTTTTTTTTTTTTTTTTGGGGGGGGGGGGTAACACGGTTCCTGCGTGGACCCATATCATTTATACAAATCATGAAAAATAATAGGTCCGAATATAGATATTTTGGAACTCCACGCTCGACCTACTTTGATATAATTTTTACATATATTCTACAGTCTTCATTTTTATAAGGGTGGGTGCCACACGAGCCCTCATTTTCGGAAGACAAAACAGTGGATTGGTATCAATAATCTACCGTAAATTCGTTGTTGTTGTTGTTGTTGTTGTTGTTGTTGTTGTTTACAATTTATTGAATTATGAATACTGACCTTGCCTATGTTATTCATGTTGTTATTCGAGAAGAACTTTAAAAGATGATCAATTTATGATAAGCTTCCTTGTGTCTCATTCACATTCATCTCAGACCACTAAAATTGATGCCCCCTACAAGTTCTTGATTTTTTTCCATGCCCCCCCCCCCATAGACTTACACACATACACAAACACATTATACATACACAATGTACATACATACATATATGTATGTATGTATGTATGTATGTATGTATGTATGTATGTCTGTATGTATGTATGTATGTACGTATGTATGTATGTGTGTATGTATGTATGTATGTATGTATGTGTGTGTATGTATGTGTGTATGCATGTGTGTGTCTGTCTTTCTTCTGTCTCTTCTGTCTGTCTCTGTATACAATTACAAAACACACACACATACACGTACACAAATACACACACACACACACACACACAGCTTCATCGCCATGCATATAGCCGTTGAACCTCTGAACCTTTGTTCAGTTGTGCTTTAAAAAAAATAAAAATACTCATAAATAACTTATAAAGTGTGTAAACATTTACAGGGTAAATCATTATACTGGAAAAAAGGAGATAACCATTTCATGCACAATAACAAGAGCAACATATTTCCATTGGGCAATGCGGGAATACTTTAAATACTTCACAACTGTTCTACTTTTTAGATACGTATTGAATACAACTTTAGTTCCAATGCTGGTTTGTGTTGCTCAGCTTCTCAACAATGCAAGTATAAATGTGCACAATTTTATTGTTGGAAGGAATAGTCAAAAACTGAAATAATTTAACTATCAACATTTTTGCTTGTTATACTTTGAGTTTAACTTCTATTTCCAGTATTAGGTGATTTCGCAAACACTAACCAAACTGTAGATCACTTCCAACCCCGTGTCAACATAAACAATTACATGACACAGTTGCTATATATCTCGTTTTGCAGAGAAATATATTGTCAGCATAAGTGTTGTCAAAAACTACATTGAACAGCTGAAAAATCTTGAGAGAGTAAAATCGGATCCAGACATCGGGAAGATCAACAGAAAAAAAAGAGAAAACGAAATGTAATGACTATGACTGGTTGAAATTGTTCTTGAGTGAAACTCTTGAAAAACTGAAAGTGAAAGAGTTAGATAAATATCTTGATGAGCATAAATTACCAAAACAGAGAAAATTAAAAAGAGAAAAGTTAGACATAATATCCACTCACATGGTAGGAACACCAGAATTTAGATCTAGAAAAATGACTGCAAATGAGTGAAACATGAGTGAAACAGGTAGTGACTCTGAGACTGATGAAAGTGACACTTCTGTAATACATGTTCTAGGTAATTATGATACTGATAGCTCAGAAAATTCATGTACTGATAATAAGACTGATAGTGATTGTGATGAAACAAGTCTTGCACATCTTCGCGCGGAAAAGTTACTTTGAGAAGTGGCAGAATTGCAGGTCGATTTATGTTGTATTAAACAATCATGTGGTTTTTTTCCATGACCCCCCCCCCTAGAAAATTGTGAATTTTTGGTTTAGCCCCCCCCCCCTAATTTTTCCTGAGAAAAATTGGTTCCCCCTGAAAATCCCCCCCAGAAGTAAAATCTGGACACTCCCTTACAATCATTTTTGTTTTTACAAAACTTTTAGTATCATGTCGTTTCGAGAACTGCATTTAATCATATTTCATATCATTTTTGAGTGCTCCTCCTAGAAAAGGTAAAAGGGTTAATAACAAAAAAAATAGTTTTGTTTATTTTTTGTTTGTTTTCATTTTGTCTGAGAACTTACAAAGTACATGCTGGCTCGATTGCTGTCTCTGGGATTATGGGTATGTGGAATGCGCACATGATGTGCGCATATTGTTGATCGAGTGTCCAACATGGCGTCTAAGTCGAAGGGTTTCAAAAAATTAGTTGAGCAGTTCAGCGCAATTACAGGTATGGAATGCAGTTGAAATATTACACACGTATTTCTTCAATGACTGGTAACGATAAATGAAACACGTAATACACGATCTACTCGCTTGATGATATTTTACGACGAAAACAAGAAATTGGCGCGAAAATGCCATGCATGATGATTCGCAAATGTCATGCAGAAGTGGAACGTCATTTCAACACACCAGTTCCTCATCTAGCGAATGTTGGGGTTGTAATGATCTGTTAAAGCGTGGATGTATTAGGGGAGACACATTCATAGTTACAGTAAACCAGTTATGTTGCTTTGCGTTCTTGTATAGTTGTGTTAACTTTAAGAGTTGTGCACCAAATTTCAAAAACCCATCGTCGTGTTCTAATTGTATGCTGGTGATAGTAGTGTTACTGTTTCTCCGATGTATAGTCGTGCATGCAGACGGAGTGAAGGATTCGGGAGAGACGAAAGGAGCAGTATCAGAGTCGAGTCTTGATTTACTCCGTCTGTACATGACGGTCTGTACTCATGACTATTCCAGTGAATGATAATGAGGAAGACTTGAAGGTGTAAAATAGTAATACATGATGGTGTACAGGTTCTCGGGACAACATGTACTGCTGTCAGAAAATAGAGGCAAGGTGTCTTTAAACAAAGTATTATCCCTCGTAAAGATTCAATCACACAAATCACAGATTTTACATCTATGATAATGCGGCCGGCAAGACCATGTATTTTTTTTGTAAACCAGTGGACCAATCTTTACAATGAATATACATTTGTGTTCAAGCTAGGGAGTTAGGGTATGGATAAAATAGGTTAAGACTCCCTAGCTTAAAGCAGAATGGTATCAACTGTGATGAGTGGACATTTCCTGTCGTAATGCTGCTAAGATCAGTTTGAAGCTTGTAAATATATAAGGGCATATCATATGAGTTAGCTTTTACTTCGCTGCTTGGTCGACCAGTCAGTAACAGTTTAGTGTAAGTTGCAGGCAGTCTGCGTACTCAAGTCAATATGCCTTGCAAGTTAAACTATGTATACAGTCTTAACTTGGGAAATCAAGAAATTTTTTATAATAATAATATAATAATAATAATGATTTATTTTGAGAACCAGCTCATACACTAAAAAAATTTCACAAAAATATAGAAAAAAGACAAAATAAAAGAAAAAAAAGACTAATTTACAGTACAAAGTTAAAAGCTATCCATCAAGAATCTTTTCCAAATTTACTGTTAAAAATCACAAAGACATTTTTTCTGTACATGGTTGGAGTCTCCAATATCTATGGCTGGAGGCAAAATGTGAAACACTATATACTGTTAGAAAAAAAATTCAAATTTTTTTTTTTTTGAGCTGGGAATTGCCCCCCAGCAATTTTCCTTTTATGCAGACATAAAACACACATAAACACAATCAGATATTTCTACAGAGATCCATTCAGAATTGGGACTATGTGACAGGGCTATGTTGCCCGCTCTATATCACGTTGCTGTGGAAATGTCAAGGCTTTCCCAGTCAGTCCACAGGCTATCCCAGAGTCACCCAGGCCCAACAAACAGCATGTGTGTACTGTGTGCAAATAATGCTTTGTATTTTCTGACAGGTGCAAGTGAAGAGATAGGTCACAGATTGTTAGAAGTATGTAATGGAAACCTTGAGATGGCTATTGGTATGCACTTAGAAGGAGAGACTGAAGATGAAGACCCAGGTAATAGTGAAGACACAAACCAAGCTAGTACCTCAGCTGCAGACCAAGAGTAAGTCAAAATCAAATTTTAAATTTTATTTGAGGATAAAAAGCTGTTTTCACTTCATATTTTATGGTCTATGTTTCATGACTGGTAATCAAGGCATTGGTTTACTTGAGATAGAAACAAACTAAAACTACTGTTGTCCTATGTAGATGATTACACAAGTGGATGATAGCATTCCTCTGTTGTGTGGATATAATCACCCTGTGGGAACAACGTAGTGTTAACATTGGAAGTCCCAAAACAGTACTCTGCAAGTTTATGGAACTAGTTTTCAGAGATGCCTCCCTACTGAAACTCCAGTGTCCATTCAATAGGCTATCACTGTTGTATTAAAATGTTGAAACAATAGTTTTAGTCTGTGTCTATCTTAGTAAACTGAAGCCTTTATTACAGTATACATGTACCAAAGTAATATCTGCTTCAACTTGATGTATGTGGTAGGATATTAGGCACATGTTAATACAATAACTTACATACATTGCAGATCTTATCTAGTGTGTGTTCTCTTGTAGTGAGAGAATAGTTTACAACCATTGCAGAACTTATCTAGTCTGTGTTCTGTAGTAGTGAGAGAATAGTTTACAACCATTGCAGATCTTATCTAGTGTGTGTTCTCTTGTAGTGAGAGAATAGTTTACAACCATTGCAGAACTTATCTAGTGTGTGTTCTGTAGTAGTGAGAGAATAGTTTACAACCATTGCAGAACTTATCTAGTCTGTGTTCTGTAGTAGTGAGAGAATATTTTACAACCATTGCAGAACTTATCTAGTCTGTGTTCTTTTGTAGTGAGAGAATAGTTTACAACCATTGCATCTAGTATTTTCTTTCTAACACAACAACAGTTTACTTTTAATCAGAATTTAAATATTTCTTTTATTGGTGTAAACAAGTCTATAGCTAAAAAATGAGAGTGAAAATATATAATTGATATAAATTTGAATGTGTGATACAATCATAAAAATATGTCATTATAATCAGATGCATTACGTTATACACATATGGCATTCTCACAGAAATGATAAATGAATGAATGAAATTTATTTCACCAGATAACAAAAATAAGCTACACTTTCAAAGAAACATGTGATACAAATATACAAAATGAATACAGAAGAAATACACAATTGTTATCTGATGTGGACCATGGAAATAGTTCAGAGGAACTAGTCTAAAATGTCCACTACTGGTGAACTGTTGTCAAAATAGAAGAAATTGTGAAATATATCTGATGACAGTTATTTGTAATTCTGTCTTTGTATTGTATTGTATTGTATTGCAGGGACAATGTAAGAGCTCCTATACCACAGAAAAGAGACATCTTAGTACAGGACCCATATGCATTTGGTGAGTTGTTCAATTTTGTTATCTCACTAATAGTGTTTGTCTTGATTTCTGATGTGGCTAGACTTAGAAATCTCATGCTATATATGAACATAATGAACACAACTGTTTGTCGCATCCAATTTTGATTGCTATCATACATGGGTCTTTGATAGCCCATCCCTGATAATGTGATGTATTTGATTGTCTGTAGGGCCAAGACCAAGGAGACGAGGAGGAAGAGGATCTGTCTTTGACAGATTTAGAGATTTCCAAGCTGAAGCAAGTAAGTAATCATAGATGATGTTGTGGAGTCGTGATGGTTGAATGGTTAGACTCAGAGTGGTAACTGGTTGGCTTGAAATCTGTACATTGCTGGTTGTGGAGTCATGATGGTTGAATGGTTAGAGTGGTTGGCTTGTAATCTGTACATTGCTGGTTGTGGAGTCATGATGGTTGAATGGTTATAGTGGTTGGCTTGTAATCTGCACATTGCTGGTTGTGTAGTCATGATAGTTGAATGGTTGGAGTGACTGGCTTGTAATCTGCACATTGCTGGTTGTGAAGTCATGATGGTTGAATGGTTGGAGTGACTGACTTGTAATCTGTACATTGCTGGTTGTGAAGTCATGATGGTTGAATGGTTAGAGTGACTGACTTGTAATCTATACATTGCTGGTTGTGAAGTCATGATGGTTGAATGGTTGGAGTGACTGGCTTGTAATCTGCACATTGCTGGTTGTGAAGTCATGATGGTTGAATGGTTGGAGTGACTGACTTGTAATCTGTACATTGCTGGTTGTGGAGTCATGATGGTTGAATGGTTAGAGTGACTGACTTGTAATCTGTACATTGCTGGTTGTGAAGTCATGATGGTTGAATGGTTGGAGTGACTGGCTTGTAATCTGTACATTGCCGATTGTGGAGTCATAATGGGTGAATGGTTAGAGTGACTGACTTGTAATCTGTACATTGCTGGTTGTGGAGTCATAATGGGTGAATGGTTAGAGTGACTGACTTGTAATCTGTACATTGCTGGTTGTGGAGTCATAATGGGTGAATGGTTAGAGTGGCAGGCTTTGCATCTGTAGGTTGTAGGTTCAAGCATTGTCGTTGCCATTTGTTTCTGAATGGTTAAAATCCTTGGGCAAGATTTGAACCACAATTGTGCCTCCGTCAACCCAGCTGTATAATTAATGACCTGGTAGGAGAGAGGTTGCAATGTGAATATTTTAATCCTATGTGCTTATAAAGGCAACACTGGATTGTATGCTCCCCAGAGAGTTGAGGAGGTACATGTATAAGGAGCTTTTTTTATACTATCCATGTCAACTCTTTTGCCAAAATGGCTGCCAAAATTAACTTAATGTGGTACGTTGAATGGTGTTTTGACTAAAGATGTTAACACAGCTTTATAAACTAAAAATAAGCCAACACTGTTTAGGTGATGTTAAAGCATTGCAAAATTAACACAGTATATGTGTTGTTATCTGTATAACTAGTAAACACAATGAGGCACCCAATTGGGTATTGAGTCGTTCATACCACCCAGTCACATTGAAGCGTTTGGGGAATGCTAACATATACAATCCTGAGAAAAAGAGTTGAAGGTATGATTAGAAAAGACATACTTAGTAAGAATAGCTTGATCTTTCAAAATGAGAATACATGGAAACATAGCTATTAGCTTGTTTTGAAAGCAATCTCTCATTTCATAATGTAGTATTTAATTATGTGACAGAACCCCATGATGTGTGAGTGCATGTGTGGTGTACTCGGGTATTTGCAGAGTTCTCTGTGGCCATACTTGCATGAGCGTAGCATGTGAAAGTGCAGCAGAAAACACTGCAAGTCTGTGTGAGACGGTTGTGCCGTCATTTGCATATCATTTGCATGCTGGTATGTATTTCGGCAGTGTAAATACCACTTGTATGCACACACTTTGATGCCAGTAATCATTGGTGCATATGTGACAATAGTATTTATAATTAATCAGTGAATGTTACAAAGAAATATTACATAAACATTTCTTGGTACTGTTCATATAGAGGCACAAGAAGACCAGATGAGAAACATGGCAGCTGGTAAATCAAGTGCAAAAAAGAAGACCTTAGAAGACCTATTCAGACCACCTATTGATATTATGCATAAAGGCACATTTAATACTGTAAGTTTAGTTTTGTGTTCTCTGGGTACACTTACCTTTTAAGCTTGATTTAATGCACTGGAACAAATATATAAATATCCCCACAGAAAGCAATGAAGTAGCAGATTCTAAGACAGAAATAAAGGAATGAATCATGAAATTTTGCCAAAGGAAACCAAGGAGTAAGTAAGCCGATTGTTCCACAAAAAGAAATAGGGAGTAAATAAGTAGTGTGTACCCCAAACAAAGCTAGGGAGTAAATAAGTAGTGTGTATCCCAAACAAAGCTAGGGAGTAAATATGTAAATTTCATCACATAAAACTTGGGAGTAAATTCAGAACTCAGTATATATACTTCACCGGGGAATGAATGTGAAGATGTCAGTGCAGAAAACTAAGAAGAACACATGCTAAATATAATGTAGATTTCACAACAGAGGACTGAGAGTAAATATCTATATTTGTTATATCTTGGTATTATTACTGGTGATTTATTTTGTTCACAGGCAAGGGAAACAGGACAAAGCCAGTGTAAGTGGGTTTTAGTTAACGTACAGAATGTACAGGAATTCTCATGTCAACAATTGAACAGAGATGTCTGGAGTAACTCTGCTGTGAAGAGTATCATACAGGAACATTTCATCTTTTGGCAGGTAAGTTCCATAATTAGATGTTCTTCCCCAATATTTTTCTTCCTCCAGCCAATGAAAATACAAGTGACCTAAGGGGCCTTTGTCACTATGACTTTATAGACGGGTAGTGACAACCCTTAGGTCACGAGTATTTTCTGGCTGAATGAAGAAAATATTGGAGAATAATATAATTGTACCAGTGGCAATAATATCAAAGGGAAAGTAATGGTAATTTTGAACACATCAGAACCAGTGACGTAGACATGTGTTGTCATGACACATGTTGTTGTGACGTAGAACGACCAGAGTATACATTCCATATTTTTTGTTGAACCTGGCTCATGCATGGTGTAATAATGGTTATTTCATTAATGATATACACAATGTAGAGACAGACAGAGAGACAGACAGACAGACAGACAGACGG
The DNA here is from genome assembly GCF_964340395.1 of Glandiceps talaboti. Taxonomy (NCBI): domain Eukaryota; kingdom Metazoa; phylum Hemichordata; class Enteropneusta; family Spengelidae; genus Glandiceps; species Glandiceps talaboti. Next base: position 18,137,471 of record NC_135559.1, read on the forward strand.
ACAGACAGACATAGACAGACAGACAGACAGACACACACACACACACACACACACACACACACACACACACACACACACATACGTACGTACATACTAAACCTCCTCCTTACTCCCCAATTGACAAATGGATTTTTATTCATTTCGCTATTCCTTGTAATCATGTAAGAAGTGACCTTTGACTTCTAAACCTGGGTCTGATGTTTACATTGATCTGAGTATTCACAAATAGTTTTTTCAGCTTATGACTCTCTTGTTGATTCCTAGGTAAATTTCATTGCATCTCATAGTTCAAGGTTTTTTTCAGTTTTGATATTTCACCAACCCCAGATCAAGATAAGCCATACATTTGATAATGACGAGTCCTTTGTGACACAGTCTCCATAATTCTATTTCCTTACCTGTAGGTGTACCATGATAGCGAAGAAGGTCAAAGATATACTCAGTTTTATAAAATAACAGAATTCCCATACATTGCTATCATTGATCCCAGGACAGGTGAGTTTTGACATGTTTGTTACCATAAAACCTAACCAAACAGTGATTGTTCTACGCTCTAAAAAATATGTGAAGATTACTCCTGTGATCTTTGGGGAATTTGGTCATGATAGTTTAAAAATTTATACAATCTTGGTATTTCTCACCATAGATCCCTCTCTTTTTTTACTTTTTTCTTTTTTCTTATTTTGATGTTTATAGATCCCACTCTTGAAGTAGTAAATTATTGCACATTGCAAAAAGTAATATTTTTGTAGGGGGTTACTTGATCTTTGATATGACATACGTCTCCTACAACCATTCACAGGGTTCGCACGGTCCTGGAAAACCCTCTGGAATTTCAAACCCTCCCTGGAAAACCCTGGAAAATGCGCCCTACCCCTGGAAAACCCTGGAAAATGATCATGATCAATCGATCGATTAACATTGACGATCGTCATGTTTGCTCGAGCCACCCATTCATATGGTTCTGAATCTCGTAAATATGAAATGGCGAAAATATTTTCAAAGTCATTCGCCACGGTGGTTAAACTCAGACAGTCAAACGATCGGTACACGAGACACTTTGCCCCACAGACCGTGCCTATGCATAGTTGAATGGGGGGTGCCGCAGTGTTTGTTTCGATCTTGCGTATATTGCTACTCCATCTCCCAGTCGTCATTTCAGGGACATGATATTGCATTAACAGTCCCGGCCGGGGGTAACAGTAGGTCTGCTAACAAGATTATCGTAACATTGTAGCGAGTATCAAAGCATCATCAACCAGGATTAGAAATTGTTACAAGTTCGGCGCACGAGTCAACATACTAAGCTCAGGCATGGCAATACTAGGGCTAGGGCCTCGGGAAGTGCAGTTGAATTTCCGGGTTGTGGAAGTACGGTTGTGACTTTTATGTCGTCGATAAATGGGTATTTGTGTTACATGTTCTAAAAGAATAAACTACTGTTTTATGTTGTCGGTACAGTAACATTCGTCAATGGTCAAGTTGAGTTGAGAAATCACGATATTCCGCAACTCGTGGCATCCGTACATAAACATCGAGACGCAAGCGATGAATGTATTCAGTTATTCATAGCTCGAAATTTCGTTACGTAAATGACATTTTTATTCTAAATTTTGAAGAAAAAAATTATTTGAGGTGACTTATAAATCTAGTAACATCAAACCATACAATAACGAGGACAAACTTTAGTTTTTAATTTATTTTTCTGGATATGTCTGAATTAGACTGACGAATGCTGCGATACACGATCAATGCACCAGCTTGACGAAACTGCTACTTTGATGACAGAGGTTTCTCCGTTAATCTTAGCGTGCAAACGTGGTTTTGAAACCAACATCTTGCATAGTGTCGATTGTCTTTAAAATGTTTTGTAACATATTATGGGAACTGTTGTTAATTTTTTTCTCATCCACATCAGACAATTAGATGTCATTCAAAAAGTATACTTTAGTGTCAACACCCCTGGAAAATGGCCAAAATCAATATGAATACCCCAGGAAAACTGATGAAAACCCCCTGGAAAGTCCTGGAATTTTGTTTTGCTTTAAGTGTACGAACCCTGCATGATTCAGAATTGGTTGTTGATGTGGTATCATGAACATTTTGTAATAGTTATATAAATTTGTGCCCACTGTAGTTTTGATTTTGGACATTTATCAACTACTGGGTAGTTACTGTTTTCCCATTACTTACAAGTTTGATATTTCTTTCTGTTTTAGGTGAAAAGTTAATGGAGTGGCATAAACTAGACAGTATGACATTTTGTGATCTAGTAACAGAGTTTTTGTCTTCACATCCAATATTTGATAATGATGGATTGAGTCCACCACCAAAGAAGAAAGTACGACGGGTAAGTTCCCCCAGGGACCCAAAGACATGTTTCATGTTAGTAAATGTCTGTAGATTGCACCAGCTCACACTCGTCTTTACACCATATATCTAGGGATTTTTTCAGTAATTTTTCATGATTTTAACCCATAGAATGTTATGTACCGTATTGTATAGTGTCTTTTACAGTAGCATGGCATTCTATGGGTTAATAGGTACAGTGTGAAAGGATAGTAAAAAAGGCTTGCATGGCCACGACGCCCTGACTGTCATTGTAGTGATACTTAATGGGTTCTAAGATTTGATAATTCCAGTGTGTTGTAATAGTGAAAAGACTTACATGACCACAGCGCCCTCACTCTAGTGATAGTGTATAGTATCTACACTACCATGGTATTCTGAAGGGTTAATAGCTGCAGTGTGTTGTGATAGTGGAAAGACTTACATGACCACAGTGCCCTCACTGTCATGACCTTGTGTACACTAATTATCTCATTCTAAGGGTTAATAGTTAGTGTGTCTGGATACTGAAAAGACTTGCATGGCCACGACGCCCTGACTGCCATGATAGTGTTTACACTAGTATGGCATTCTATGGGTTAATAGTTATTTCAAGGTTTTTTTTGGTTATTTTTATATGATATTACTGTATATGTTTTCCTTGGGCCTCGAACTCGACTAGTTTGAACAAACTATTTTTGTGGTCCAGCTAGAAGTTCAAGTTATTCTGTTATATATATTTTTTTCTCATTGGCGATGTGATTACTTGATTATTTCATTTTCCTCACTTGATATGTAAAAAGATTTCAACCTCTGGCAAATAAATAATATAATAGTTACAGTGTGTTCTGATAGTGAAAAGTCTTGCATGGCCAGAGTGCCCTCACTGCCATGATAGTGACACTAGCATGATATACTAAGCAGGGTTCTTATTCTTTTGATTAGCTGCAGATGTATGTGTATATTTATTAATATCGTTGATGTTTTGTTTTCTGTTACACATCAGTCTGACAGCATAATTGACGCAAGTGAAGACAGTCAACTTGAAGCGGCCATTGCTGCATCATTAGCAGAGACATCAGCCAAAGAATTGCAGACTGAAGGAAAAAGGAAAAAAACAAGAGCAGAAATAATAGTTGATGATGACGGAGATGAAGACAGTGAAACTTTCCATTCAATACACGACAGTAGTTCAGATTCAGAAAACACAGAGGAGGAAGACCTCTCGGAGGAAAACTCGCCAGTGAACTCTCGAACAGTTGCTAAGTTGGAAAATGGAACATCCCATGAATCTGTGCCAAAACTGAATGACAATTCCTCTGTCAGTGAACCTTTTAAAAAAATATTTGAAACTCGAACAGCAGATCAAGACAAAGACACAAACAGGACAGTCAACAAAAACACAAATAATGACGTTGAAACTAAAGATAATATGGACAAACAATTAATTTTGAATGATGATGTCATCGCTAGTGACGAAGAGAAGGACTGTGCTGATAATTCAGTGGAATATGAAGATAATTCTGAAGAAGAAGTTTCTAACGAAGTTGGTAAGAATCTGTATACAATGGCTATGGTGGTGGAGGTGGGGGTGGGGGGTTACATTTTATGACAAATAAACCATTAAATGTGAACACATTTTTGTGATATTTTGTATGTATATAATTGTTAGGTCATTATTTTTGTACCAGTTTAAAAATGAGTGAGATTTCCATAAATTTGGTTTAAAATATAGTGGAGCTAAAATCTGCAAGGAAACAATAATTTGTTTAAACGAATGTGATTTCTGTAAATTCAGTCTAAAATATAGTGGAGCTATGCTAAAATATGCAAGGTAACAATAATTTGTTTAAATAGTTTTGGTGGGAAACCGCTTGTAGTGGAAGGAAATGTATACACACATACAAGTAAATTGTGCCTGCTATTGACAAACATCAGTACAGTGTGAAAAAGTAGGTTCCAATCCTGATTGTTGTGTACATATTATATTGGTGGTATTCTATTACAACATGAAATGTTTTAGAATAGGATCTTTTGGGACTAAATCTAGCTGTACAATCTGTTCTCATCACATCTTGTCTTATATCAACTTTTTTAGCATTATGTAATGTCAGTGTGTGAATTTGTACGTTTTTCATGAAAGTTCAGAAGTTTTAGGCCAGAACTTCATACAAGGTCATAGGTCGATATGGTAATTAGTTTCCTGTGTTGAAGATTGGGGTCATAACCCCATATAGTCAGGTATATATATTTGTAGGTAATATTATTTCATGACTTGTGTGTCAGAACTTGCAATCCAGACTGAGCATGCTCAGATGCAAAGGGCTATGGCGTTATCTGTAGTTATTGTTATAATATCAAAAGAATAAACCTACAGTGCAGTGGTCAGATCATTTATGGTTACAAACCATGTAACAATATTGTTTACAATACTGATTGATTTATATGTATCATTTCCCATGATGCATCATTCAGTATATTCAAAATGAAATCTTTCAAACTAGAAAGTCTATTTCATTTTTACCCTCTGCAGGTCCCAAGGCCAAGTTGATGATACGTTTCCCAGATGGTAAAAGAAAACAAATGTCACTGCCAGCAACTGCTAAACTTACGGTATGTCTAATGATATCATAAAACTGTACAATTTATTGATCTTTAATACTATCATGACTATTAGACTAAACTTTGACTTTGTCAACACATGCTGTGTTATGTAGTAGAAAGGAACTTTAAGTTTTAACATGCTCTCATGTAGTATTTACTCAAGAAAAGAAAACATGTACACATAAAGACACACCAACAGACATACCCTTCCTCTTTCACCTCTCTCCCCGTCCCTCCATTTTCTCTCCCTCCCTCCCTCTCCTTCCACTCTCCCCTCTCTCTCTGTCTGCTCTCTCTCTCTCTCTCTCTCTCTCTCTCTCTCTCTCTCTCTCTCTCTCTCTCTCTCTCTCTCTCTCTTTCGCTCTCTCACACACACACACTTTTATGCATATAAAAAGAACAAACTTAAGGTTATTCTCTGTGAAAGTCACTTTATTATAAAGACTGAAAAGTGTTTGTCAAAATTATAAGTCTTGGATCTTTGTTCAGAATCCTGGTCTTGGATCCCCCCCCCCCCTCTCTCTCTCTCTCTCTCTCTCTCTTTCTCTCTCTCTCTCTCTCTCTCTCTCTCTCTCTCTCTCTCTCTCTCTCTCTCTCTCTCTCTCTCTCTCTCTCTCTCTGTCTGTCTCTCTGTCTCTGTCTCTCTCTCTCTCTCTCTCTCTCTCTCTCTCTCTCTTCTCTCTCTCTCTCTCTCTCTCTCTCTCTTTGTCAAATCCATCAACATGAATTGACATTAATGTATTTGTGGATTTCTAGTACTATAACAGTTATTATTATTATCTTTTGCAGTCTCTAGTCAAATTGGTTATTAAGGAAGGCTATTCAAATGAACGATATGAACTGGTTACAAACTTTCCACGAAGGAAACTTTCTTACCTAGAGGTTGATACAACACTTCAAGAAGCTGGTCTTTTCCCACAAGAGACAGTTTTTGTACAGGAGCGGTAACATAGTTGTGAGATGATAAAATGCCGATGCTATGTGCAACTCAGCATGGTTGCTGTATGTCTCTCTTTGTCCCAGATACCAAAACATTAAGATACGTTTTGTGAAGATTTATTGTACAATTTGGTGAGGGTGTCAGATTTATCATGTCAAAATAACCTGTGTGCCCTTTGTGAGATAGCCCAGAGACTTACCTTGGATGGTAATATTGATGCAGAGAGTTTCTGGGCTGGAGAGTTTCTTGAGATAGTAACACCAAGACAAGTCTCTGGGCTAGAGAGTTTCTTAGAGTGTAACACCAAGACAGGTCTCTGGGCTAGAGAGTTTCTTGAGATAGTAACACAAAGACAAGTCTAGTCTCTGGGCTAGAGAGTTTCTTGAGATGGTAACACCAAGACAAGTCACTGGGTGTAGAACTTCTTGAGATAGTAACACTAAGACAAGTCTCTGGGCTAGAGAGCTTCTTGAGATAGTAACACCAAGACAAGTCTCTGGGCTAGTAAGCTTCTTGAGATAGTAACACTAAGACAAGTCTAGTCTCTGGGTTAGAGAGCTTCTTGAGATAGTGAGATGTGAGAGTTTCAGCAAAAACTTACTCCAGCTAGCATAAATATGTAACTTTTTTATAGAATAAATGATTTTTTGAAAAGGTGACATATCTGCACTGAAACCCTCGTCTTTTGGTATAAATTGGGTTCATATGCTCCTGGAAAGTCCTCGATTTTCAAAGGAGTCCTGGAAAGTTATGGTAAAATATCAACTTTATATGAACAACTAAAGCTATCAACTGAAAGATCGACTTTAATTAACCGAATGATCGACATTATTGACATAAAGTGTTGATAAGCTAGATGCGAAATATGTATGAAAGAGCAAGTGTGTTGTGTTTCACTGGTCATCATGCCTGGAAAATGACCAGAAAAAGTTGATATGAAAACTCCTGGATAACTGATGGAAAATCCTGGAATTTTATTTCACTTTAAATGTGTGATCTCTGATTATGTGTTTTCACCCTTTAACAAGTATGAAATCAAATAAAATTCAGTGAATAAATGAACTGTAGAAGTCAAAAACAAAAAGCAGTTAGCCTTACTAACATATGCTATAATTATAACAGCTTTCAAAGCCACATCAAACCAAATAGATAGCAAGGAACAAGTAGAAATGTTTATTAATTCGCCAACATTCCAAAATTTGTTATTATTTGTTTATCTCCTGATCGTACCTTCATCTCTATAAATCTTGTAAACACCTGATATAGAAATGTAAGAAATTTTATTTTGAATTAGAGTATAAAGATACTTTATACCTCAGAAATAAAAGTGTTCAATTTTTGCTGTTACTTTGTTCAAGGAACCGATTCTCAGTTCAAATCTAGAGAAAATATCAGGGGTGACCATACAAATTTTTGAAATGGAAGTCAAAATGATATCAAATTTAGTCATTTAAGAATCCAATATGGCTGCCATCCAATATGGCTGCCGAATACTGTATTAACTCTATGGGAAAATACAAGGATGATGATTTCCTTGAAAACAAGAGAATGAACCTAAAATTTGTCTTAATAATGAAAAGGGACGAAGTTTGTGAACACACTTTCGTATTGCAAAGTTTGGAAACATTTCAGTAACTTTGATTTTCAGAGAGATTTGTCTCCGAGATACATTTTACCTTATTATATTATAGCATTACCAATTCCAGTGAATTGTGTGCCATCATCACTGTACATTATTACTGATAATGTACTCCGTTATTGGGCATCGCGGCCCCGGAACGAGCATAACAATACAAGTTTATGTCCGTAAGGCAATAAAGGTGATTGTCATTTCCACTGTTTAAAAATACAACGCATCCATGAAATAAATTTGTGTTCACAGCAGTTCATTGAAGTGTATATGTGTGATAAACAACACCATAAATAGCTTTTCTTCTGGTCAGCCGCAAGGCTGGAGATTATACAGGTCAAATAGATTATAGAGGTCAAATAGATTATAGAGGTCACCATATAATCCATCCGAAAATAAACAATTGACAATTTCCTTGAAAATAAAGACATGAACTCCAAAATTTCCTTTGTTATTTTAAAACGACTAGAATCAAGTTTCCACGTGGCAAAGTTTGGAAAAATTGAAAAACTTTTCATTTTCAGAGAAATTTGTCCCCAAGGTGTAAACAAAGACAATGTCATTTTGTGTTTGAATTAAACCAGTTACAACAACAATGTAATGTAACAGAGTTTATACAAGTAACAATGTTTCTGAGTTCCATTATATTTTTGTCTTGTCCTGTATATAACATCAGCTAATAATACATCAAATCGAACACAGTGTGATAAACACACATACAAGAATCATTGTGTTTGCGAAACATTTTTGCTAACTGAAATGAACTTTTATGCAAGTCTGAAAATTTTAACCATTGGTCAACATGATGATTTGCTGTATCACATAAAACAAATGGCTATCAAGCAATACACTAACAAGTTATTAATAATTTAATTGTATAAAATACAAAAAAAATGATTTAGCACAATATTTCCAATAAAAAGTGACACCAACTAGTGTAAATATCTGCAGAATATTTGAATAACAAACATGCTGTCACATAATCTATGGTCTGACTACAACTGTAAACCTGGATATTTTTTATACTAGAAAATTTTGCGATTGTACAGTCTTCAGCAAATTCTCAGACTTATGGTTGTACTAATTACCAGACTTATACTTTGTTTTTATATATATACAAGAAGACATTTTAGTCACTACTTATTGTTGCGTTTTTGTTTTCCAGTGAAATAAGCGAAAATGTCCAGGTTTACAGTGAATTTACTGTCGGTAGAAAAATAAAGAGTCCAGAATATTATGCGCCATGCACCATTGTTGTCAATCAGAGTTGATATTTTTGCCGCAACATGATACTTCAGCAAAATATCAAGACTTGGACGGTGCCACAAAAGAGGCCATGGTTTACAACAATGGCATGTACATAACACAGATATCTACACATCATGTTGTCTCTGTCTTTACCCTGCATGAATTGTGGTTCCATATGATAGGTGTAAAAAGAGTGATCAAACTGTAACGCAACAATAAAAACAAGCAAAATAAAAATACTGCAAATAATGCAACCAATTCTGTTGGTTTTACAGATTTAGGTATATATATATATATTACACTGTACAATAATTAGGAGATTTCTGCACCTGTCAATCCTTAAGGCTTATACTTTTTAGTTCAAAATTATTTAAGATATGTCGCTGTAAAATGCAGGGTAAAATGTATGCTTTCCTGTTATTGTTGTCTATTGGCTGTTAAGGGTGCTCTGGGACAAACCAATCTCTCTCATATTGACCCATGATATTCTTACTTTGCGTTGTCATCGTCTTTTCCATGAAATACATACACAAGTCATATTCCAATTCGTAGTACAGCCCGAGCTCTGATTATTTATGCTTCCATATTATCAGTTGATGAACATACAAGATCACCAGCCCTGTGCAACTTGAAAAGTTAACTTCATACTCCGTAGTTGTTGTCATGGTAACACTTGGCTTTTTGTAGTTTTGTATGTTTGTTTTCAATGTAGCGTATCAAATATCTGTATTAAAATTCAAATACAACAAATTAGATATTTGTCAATAAATTTTGAAAAAATTTTACCTTTATCTGTTAAGTATTTTATTTTTTTTTTTGATGATTTGCATGTCAAGATAAAAGAATTTTATTTTAGAACAACATGATGATTGACATTTTGGGTGAGAGATTGAATGAATTGATGGTTGGCAGTTTGGTTGGTTGGTTGGTTATTTCGTTGGTTATTCCCCGCCGGATGAAGTCCAGGACGGGGACTTATGGATTGGGTTCCGTCCGTCCATCCGTCCGTCCAGAGCAGTTTCTTGGAGATGCCGGGACCGATTTTTTTTTCAAACTTGGTACAGGGCAACATACAATGGCATAGATATGCACGTCAATTTGATTCATGATACAATCCAATATGGCCACCTCGCAGCCATTTTGTTTGCGAATTTTCCCTGTCCAAACTCATAACTCAGACATGCTTGAACAGGTCTCATTCAAAGTTGGTATTAGGACAGTGTTCTGTGACATACATGTGCATATTCATTGTTGTTGTCATACGATCCAATATGGCCGCCTAGCAGCCATTTTGTTTGTGAATTTTCCATTGCCAAAGCCATAACTCAGACATGCTTGAACAGATCTCATTCAAAGTTGGTATTAGCACAGTATTACGTGTGTATATCCATCGAACGTGTGTGCATTCATTTTAAAAGTAATGATAAGCATGGACTAGCATGCATATGAATAAACAGTTTAGAAATACCGCCAATGGCGCTGTAGCACAACTGTACAGTTTCTAAAAATGTTTATTCATATGGTAGTCCATGCTAACAATAAGTGGTCATTTGTTGAATGACTATTCAGTTGCCAATCCAACCATGTTGCTATCTTTACGGTATATGCTATCATTTGGCTGTTGCTATGGGTGTAGTCTTGTTGCTAGGCACATTTGCATACATTATTTTGAATGTTTATTCATTTGTCTTTCTATTCCTGTTGTTATCTTTGCAATATAGGTGATTATTTGGCTGTGGCTATGGCGTGGTCTTGTTGCTAGGCACATTGGCATAATTTTTTGAATGTTTATTCAATTGTCTATTAATCACTCTTGTTATCTTTCCAATATATGTGATCATTTGACTGTTGCTATGGGTGTGGTCTTGTTGCTAGGCACATTTGCTTACATTTTTGGAATGTTTATTCATTTGTCTTTCTATTCCTGTTGCTATCTTTGCAATATAGGTGATTATTCGGCTGTTGCTTTTGGCGTGGTCTTGTTGCTAGGCTAATTTACATACATTTTTTGAATGTTTATTCAATTGTCTATTAATCCCTGTTGTTATCTTTGTGAAATACAAGGCCGTTTGGCTGATGCTATAGGCCTGGTCATGGTTGCTAGGGTATTTGCATACATTTTTTGAATGTTTACTCATTTGCCTACCAGATGAAGTTGTTATTTGACCAAAATATACTGCCATTTGGTTGTTGCTAAGGGCGTGGTCATGGTCGCTAGGGCCAATTTTGTCAAAATGTTTTGAAGAAAATCTGCATAATAACACTTTCACAAACATCTCACCAAGTTTCAGACTCAGTGACTCGGTAGTTTTGACCAAAAATGAACATTTTTACACCTTATTTGCATATCACTCAGGGAATCATTGTATGTTTAATATTTCTTTGTCCATACATCCCTATATACATTCCCATTACATTTCAGCCCAATCTACTCAGTACTTTTGGAATTATAGATTTTTAACCAAAAAGACACATTTTTAGCCCCAATTTGCATATCACTGATGGAATCATCATGTCATGAACAAATCTTACTTAACACCCCCTTAAGAATGTTCCCACCAAATTTTGCACCAATCTGCCCAGTAGTTTCTGAGTAAGTTTTTTGACCAAAAATCACATTTTTTGACCCAAATCATACACCTGTGATGCGATCATTTTGATTTGAACAATTTCCCAACTAGCCACCCAAGGTAATACACCAACCAAATATCATGGCAATCGGTCCAGCAGTTTTTGGCTTTAAGTTATTTATAAACACACAGACATTTTGCCATGCCTATAGCACTACTGAACCTTATCAGTTCAGTTATGCTAAAACTGGCCCTCTGATATGAACCCAAGATTTTTGTAGCCCCCCCCCCCCCCCCCCCACACACACACACACATTTTATAGAACGTGGATTTTGATTTTGGGCAGAAATAGCATCCCACATGATAGCTAGTGGTGACAGTGTGGGATGGGTCTCCCCCTCCCACGGTAAGCACTGTTTAAGGAAATAAAGACACTAAGGGGCATGAAATTTCACACCATACACATTATCGAATGCCATAGAATACTTGAAAATTGTCTTCAATATCCTGATTTACTCTCAATACATAGGTAAAAACTGTATGGCTAAATTATCTACACTTTAGATAGAGATATTTTGGCACACACACACATTTGCTTGGCTATCGACTGCCTCATAATTAAATGTATGTAGGTAAATGAAGTGAACAATTTTGCTAACATACAAGGTAAACACCTGCTCCTGTGGTTTGAATTTAACAAGCAGTCATCAGAGATGACTCAGACCCTACAATGGATGTTTACAGAGCATTGCCACCAGTCATGGTAGTGTGATGTATTAGACTGTATGAAATATGGTGCCAATGGCATTATAGCACAACTGTATAATTCATTGAATATTAATTCATACATTTTATAAATGTTTATTTATTTATCTATTAATCCCTGTTGTTATCTTTGCAATATGAGTGATCATTTGGCTGTTGCTATTGGCGTGGTCTATTTGCTTGGCACATTTACATACATTCTTTGAATGTTTATTCAATTGTATATTAATACATATCGTTATCTTTGCAATGTACCTGTTTATTTGGTTGTTTCTATGGGCATGGTCCTGTTGCTAGGCACATTTACTTACATTTCTTGAATATTTATTCAATTGTCTATTAATCATGGTTTTTATCTTTGCAATATACATGATCACTTGGCTATTGCTGTGCCTGTGGTCTTGTTGCTAGGTACATTTGCATATGTTTTTTGAATATTTGTTCACTTGTCTAAAAATCCCTGTAATCTTTGTGAAATACACTACCGTTTGGCTGTTGCTATGGGCGTGGTCATGGTTGCTAAGGATATTTGCGTATATTTTATTAATGTTTACTCACTTGCCTTCCTGATCTTGTTATTTGATGAAAACACACTGACATTTAGTCATTGCTAACGGCGTGGTCATTGCTGCTAGGGCCAAAATGTTTTACAGAAAATATGCAAAATAACACTTCTACTAACATCTTACCATGTTTTAGTCTCATTGACAAAGTACTTTTTGAGATATTGACCAAAATTCAAATTCTATACACCTAATTTGCATATCACTTATGAGATCATTATGTGCTTAATATTTCTTCATCTATACATGCCCAGATGCATCCCATCAAATTTCAGCCCAATCTGCTCAGCAGTTTTGAAATTAAAGACTTTTGACCAAAAGGACACATTATTAGCCCTAATTTCCATATCACTAATACAATCATCATGTAATGAACAACTCTAAATTAGCATACCCCTAAGAACATTCCCACCAAATTTCAGGCCAATCTGCCAAGTAGTTTTGGAGTTTAAGTTTTTTGACCAAAAATAACATTTTTTGACCTAAATTGCATCATATCCCAAGATAGGTTTTAGAAGTTATTGCTTAAGTTCTAATTTTACTTTGTTTTTGTTTTTTGGTCACATTCATGCATGTTTGTGTTTGTGTTGAAAATAATGTTGCCCAGAACCTAAATATACTGTTAAGCCAGTATGTTGTAGTCTAGTAAATATATCAGCATGGTAGTTTTTTAACCATCTCTCTCTCTCTCTCTCCAAATGATTAGATTCTACCAAAAATTTACCTAATCTCCTGCTGAGGAAAGATGAACTGCACATGTCAATAGTTATTCATCAAACTCTGACAAGTGATTGCAATTGGTTAACCCATTCAGTTTATAACAAACTCAACATGATATGTCGTCACGTGTTTATATGAACATTCAAATAGCATTAAACGACTGCTGTCAGAGGTAAGAACAGAATGTCGTGCTAAAGAAGCCATTTCAATACATTTGTATATGGTGGAGAGAGAAATTGGAGAAAACGACCACACATACATTATAGTTACTAGACTTGGATGCGAGTCAATCCAAGCAAGTGTCTAGGCTAGAACTAAGTAAACACTAGCATCAAATTTAGCCTGTACTGTGTGCATGTGGCCATGGTATAATGATCATTACTTGCATTACATGTAAATGAATGTCCTTATTCAAAAATTGATTTGCAATATATCTCACAAGTCTAATACCAACAATTTTGACTTCTAAAATAAACACCTCATTCACAACTTTAGACTTTAGTAAATGCTGTAACTTTAATATAGTATGTAAGATTTATCACATCGGTATCCCTGGTCACACTTTATTTACTATAATGTGTTCCTTCAAACGTCTTTTGTGAGTTCTACTTTGAGTTAAACCCTTTCACATTCTTTTACACATGTACAAATGGTCTTCCATTGCTCATTTCATATCCTCATATGATTCTTCAGACTGTCACTTTCATTAAACTCTTTGTCACACTCCTTAAAGTTACACACAAATGTTCTTTTCATTTGTGCACACTACTGTGTTTCACCAGACCATGTTTATTAAATCCTTTGCTACATTTTACACACCAAAAGTCTTTAAGTTGTGTGGTTCCACTTTGCACGTGCTTTTAAAGTGCTACTGTGAGTAAACCCTTTACCACATTCTTTACACATATATGGTCTTTCATTTATGGATTCCCATGTGTGACTTCAGATGTGAAGTCGTAGTAAATCCTTTACCACATTCTTTACACACATATGGTCTTTCATTTGTGTGAATCCTCATGTGCGTCTTCAGATATGAAGTCCTAGTAAATCCTTTACCACATTCTTTACACATATATGGGCTTTCATTTGTATGGATCCCCATGTGTGCCTTCAGATTTGAAGCCAAAGTAAATCCTTTACCACATTCTTTACACACAAACATGTATGGTCTTTCATTTGTATGGATTCTCATGTGTGTCTTCAGATTACTGTTCCGATTAAACCCTTTACCACATTCTTTACACACATATGGTCTTTCATTTGTGTGAATCCTCAGGTGTGCATTCAGATTTGAAGCCATAGTAAATCCTCTACCACATTCTTTACACACGTGTGGTCTTTCATTTGTGTGAATCCTCATGTGTCTCTTCAGATGTGAAGCCATAGTAAATCCACTACCACATTCTTTACACACATATGGGCTTTCATTTGTATGGATCCCCATGTGTGCCTTCAGAGTATTTTTTAGATTAAACCTTTTACCACACTCTTTACATTCAAATGGTCTTTCATTTGTGTGAATGCTCATGTGTGCCGTAAGATTTGAAGTCATAGTAAATCCTTTACCACATTCTTTACACATATACATGTATGGTCTTTCAGTTGTATGGATTCTCATGTGTGTCTTCAGATTACTATTTCGATTAAACCCTTTACCACATTCTTTACACACATATGGTCTTTCATTTGTGTGAATCCTCATGTGTTCCTTCAGATTTGAAGTCTTAGTAAATCCTTTACCACATTCTTTACACACATATGGTCTTTCATTTGTGTGAATCCTCATGTGTCTCTTCAGATGTGAAGCAATAGTAAACCCTTTACCACATTCTTTACACACATATGGTCTTTCATTTGTATGGATCCCCATGTGTTCCTTCAGAGTATTTTTTAGATTAAACCCTTTCCCACACTCTTTACATTCAAATGGTCTTTCATTTGTATGGCTTATCATGTGTGTCTTCAGATTACTGTTTCGATTAAACCCTTTACCACATTCTTTACACACAAATGGTCTTTCATTTGTGTGAATCCTCAGGTGTGCCTTCAGATTTGAAGCCATAGTGAATCCTCTACCACATTCTTTACACACATATGGTCTTTCATTTGTGTGGATCCTCATGTGTCTCTTCAGGTTTGAAGCCATTGTAAACCCTTTACCACATTCTTTACACACATATGGTCTTTCATTTGTATGGATCCCCATGTGTTCCTTCAGAGTATTTTTTAGATTAAACCCTTTACCACATTCTTTACATTCAAATGGTCTTTCATTTGTATGGCTCATCATGTGTGTCTTCAGATTACTATTTCGATTAAACCCTTTACCACATTCTTTACACACAAATGGTCTTTCATTTGTATGAATCCTCATGTGTGCCTTCAGATTTGAAGCCATAGTGAATCCTCTACCACATTTTTTACACACATGTGGTCTTTCATTTGTGTGAATCCTCATGTGTCTCTTCAGATGTGAAGCAATAGTAAACCCTTTACCACATTCTTTACACACATATGTGCTTTCATTTGAATGGATCCCCATGTGTGCCTTTAGAGTATTTTTTAGATTAAACCCTTTACCACACTCTTTACATTCAAATGGTCTTTCATTTGTGTGAATCCTCATGTGTGCCTTAAGATTTGAAGTCATCGTAAATCCTTTACCACCTTCTTTACACACATACTTGTATGGTCTTTCAGTTGTATGGATTCTCATGTGTGTCTTCAGATTACTATTTCGATTAAACCCTTTACCACATTCTTTACAAACATATGGTCTTTCATTTGTGTGAATCCTCAGGTGTGCCTTCAGATTTGAAGCCATAGTAAATCCTTTACCACATTCTTTACACACGTGTGGTCTTTCATTTGTGTGAATCCTCATGTGTCTCTTCAGATGTGAAGTCATAGTAAATCCTCTACCACATTCTTTACACACATATGGGCTTTCAATTGTATGGATCCCCATGTGTGCCTTCAAAGTATTTTTTAGATTAAACCCTTTACCACACTCTTTACATTCAAATGGTCTTTCATTTGTGTGAATCCTCATGTGTACCTTCAGATATGAAGTCCTAGTAAATCCTTTACCACATTCTTTACACACACATGGTCTTTCATTTGTGTGGATCCTCATGTGTGCCTTCAGATGTGAAGTCATAGTGAATCCTTTACCACATTCTTTACACACATGTGCTCTTTCATTTGTGTGGCTCATTATGTGTGTCTTCAGAGTACTATTTTGATTAAACCCTTTACCACATTCTTTACATACATACTTGTATGGTCGTTCAGTTGTATGGATTCTCATGTGTGTCTTCAGATTACTATTTCGATTAAACCCTTTGCCACATTCTTTACACACATATGGTCTTTCATTTGTGTGAATCCTCAGGTGTGCCTTCAGATTTGAAGCCATATTAAATCCTCTACCACATTCTTTACACACGTGTGGTCTTTCATTTGTGTGAATCCTCATGTGTCTCTTCAGAGTATTTTTTAGATTAAACCCTTTACCACACTCTTTACATTCAAATGGTCTTTCATTTGTGTGAATCGTCATGTGTGCCTTAAGATTTGAAGTCACAGTAAACCCTTTACCACATTCTTTACACACATATGGTCTTTCATTTGTGTGAACCCTCATGTGTGCCTTCAGAGTATTTTTTAGATTAAACCCTTTACCACACTCTTTACATTCAAATGGTCTTTCATTTGTGTGAATCGTCATGTGTGCCTTAAGATTTGAAGTCATAGAAAATCCTTTACCACATTCTTTACACACATATGGTCTTTCATTTGTGTGAATCCTCATGTGTGCCTTCAAATTTGAAGCCATATTAAATCCTCTACCACATTCTTTACACGCGTGTGGTCTTTCATTTGTGTGAATCTTCATGTGTCTCTTCAGATGTGAAGCCAAAGTAAACCCTTTACCACATTCTTTACATACAGATGCTCTTTCATTTGTGTGAATCCTCATGTGTGCCTTCAGATGAGAAGTCTTAGTAAATCCTCTACTACATTCTTTACACACATATGGTCTTTTATTTGTGTGGATTGCCATGTGTGTCTTCAGATTACCTCTCTGATTAATCCCTTTACCACATTCTTTACGCACATGTTCTCTTTCATTGGTGTGGATCTTCATGTGTCTCTTCAGATGAGAAGTCCTAGTAAATCCTCTACTACATTCTTTACACACATATGGTCTTTTATTTGTGTGGATCCCCATGTGTGTCTTCAGATTTGAAGTCATAGTAAACCCTTTTCCACATTCTTTACACACATATGGTCTTTCATTTGTGTGGATTCTCATGTGTCTCTTCAGATGTGAAGTCATAGTAAACCCTTTCCCACATTCTTTACACACATGTTCTCTTTCATTGGTGTGGATTGCCATGTGTGTCTTCAGATTACCTCTCTGATTAATCCCTTTACCACATTCTTTACGCACATGTTCTCTTTCATTGGTGTGGATCTTCATGTGTCTCTTCAGATGTGAAGTCATAGTAAATCCTCTACTACATTCTTTACACACATATGGTCTTTTATTTGTATGGATCCTCATGTGTGTCTTCAGATTTGAAGTCATAGTAAACCCTTTGCCACATTCTTTACACACATATGGTCTTTCATTTGTGTGGATTCTCATGTGTCTCTTCAGATGTGAAGTCATAGTAAACCCTTTACCACATTCTTTACATACATATGGTCTTTCATTGTGTCTCTTCAGATTACTGTTTTCATTTGTATGTATCCTTACATGTTTTTTCTCATAACAAGTATGGTAACAAAGCAGTCTATTCTTAGTTTGGCCTACTGTATATGCATTCACATGATGACTTGTATCATTAACATTTGTACCAGGTATGTCAATTTGGATTTGGGATTGATAATCACATGAGGTAGTCTCTATGTTGGCTTTTCCCAAGTGAGTCTCACAAACAGTTTCATCACACTCTGTTTGAATACTTGAACAGTTTCCATCTGTCCTTTGTAAAATAAGTTTCTGGTTCACATTCTTATCATGTTCATCTTCTGGTATTTGACCATAAGTAAAATCTACTTGCTCTATCTGAATAGGGAAGGGATTCTCAGATACATTCATACAATTTTCTTGTCCTACTGTGGACAAGTTGTTCTCTGCATCTACTCCTCCAGATAGTTGTTCAGCAGCCTTGACATTGATAGTTTGGTCAGGACAGTGTTCTCCATTATTTTTTGATTCTTCACCGATTACTTTCCAGTAACTATAAGCAGTGTCACTAACATGTTCCTCATCTTCTATCTTTACTTGTATATCCTCCTTCACTTTGTCATTGGAATCACACCTACTGGCATCACATTGACTTCTGTTGTTTACGTTCTCTTCATGTTGTACTGTTATCTTCACTTGTGTCTGCTCTTCATCTTTGATTGAGATAGGTTCACTAGGAGAGTAGGGGGCATCTACATTACACATGATACTGTTTTCTTGATGACTGTGTAAAGAGTGGTTGTTCGCATATTGTTCTTTATATTTGACTGAGATAGGTTCACTAGGACAATAAGAGGGATTTACCACATTACACATGATACCATTTTCTTGATGACTGTGAAGTGGATCATTGTTTGTAGAATCTTCTTCCTTGACTATAATTGTCTCCATCTCTTGAGAACAGTAGTATTATCACCAACAGATCAAATATCTGTTAAAATAGAAAATGCATGTTTTCAAAATCAATTGTATTGCCTTGAATATATAATTACACTTCAGCTGGTGAAAGTATTTCCGACAAGGTGTCTATTTCGAGTGTAGTGAATGGCATCTCCTGTTATGGCTAGACAGGCTATGCTATTGTTCAGTCTGTATTCAGATGCAGATAATAGTTTGTTGTATTCCTAAAAAATCTTCTGAAAAATTTTGTATTTAAATACTAATTGTGTGATATACATAACTTATAACATACAATCTAATAGTCAACATGTACAATGGACATACAGAACGCGCACTACTCACTGAGGATTTGAACACATAAAATATAATCTAGCATCTGTACTATCTCCTCAAACACTCTCTAGTGGTTAAGGGGTGGACAATTTGATATCCGAGGGGGGGGGGCTTGGAAGATTTCAGGGGAAAAAAGATGCCAAATGGAGTTCCTTAAAAAAAATCCGGATCTGAGTGGGTGATGGAAAAAGAAAAGATGGACCACTGCTGCTAGGAAAAAAAATGTCTTGGCAGGGAAATGATGCACAAGTTTGAGTGTACTGCTCGTACCTCTCCAACCAGGACACTTGTCAGATCATAACAAACATTTTCAAACACATGTCAGGGACCAGTCAGTTTTGTAGGGTATATATACATATATTTGTTCTTGTCTCTGTTTCTTTCATACACTTTTTAAATATTATGTCATGTAAGGGTTCATGTATTACCTAGCTACAACACTAGTTACAGAACATGCTATGTAAATGTTTGGCTGTTTCACAATCACAGCTTCACTTATCTTGCACTTTGAGGCAAAAGTGAACTTGAAGGTTTTGTAATGGTAATCTTCATACTATTGGATAGTTTATAAAAGAACTTAATCTAAATTGTTCTAGTCTCTTCAGTATGAATTTATATTCATAATAGGTAGACATGTCCCAGTCTCAAATCAATGTTCTTTCCTCCACCTCTTACTGTCAAGATGCTTTGAAATTTTGTTTCAAAAATGTTTCAAACGTATGTAGTTGCTTTTTACATATTAGAGCTGTCTTGTATTAGCTTGGAAATTATTGTCTAAAAGTGTCTGTGAATAGCCTAAAAATTGGCTTGAGGAGTAAAAATCCTCCAGGGCTTGTAGGGGGAGACCCCCGAGAACCTCCCCCCCCCCCCCACCCCATACACACACAAGAGGTGGACATATCCCAGTCTCAAAGCTTTTCCTCTCTACAGCTTACTGTCAAGATGCTATGAAACTTTATTCACGGGGGTCAGTGACTTTTTGTCGGCCTAATGGAAAAAAACACTGACCACCCCTACCCCCCCCCCCCCCCTCTGGCTGGAGAAACTGACCGGTCTGTCTGAATGTTTGAGCTCACCAATCAAGTTTCCAATTTGCATTTTCAGAGTGTCATCATATCATGGCATAAAAACTGTCAATGATGTTTATTTAATTGAAAATCAAACATGTATTGAAATATGTAGTTTTCTAAATATAATCTGTGTATTACCCTGTGTGAAAACCAAACAGAAAATTGTGGCAAAAAGTAGATTTACTTGTGTTAGTACGAATGTAGTGTATTGCAATACATGTCAAAATTGTGTTTTTTATATATAGCCTAGGTTCAACTGTACGTCGTCTTGGTGATCGTTTCATGGAACATCTCCACCTGACCAGACAAAAGAATCATAACTATCCCGTATCTATGCATTTTATTACCAACGATCACAGTGTATCAGATATGTCCATTTCAGGAATTTGTAAGGTTTCTGGTGATAAGAGAGCATTGAGGTTAAAGGAAGAAGAAATCATTTTCCGTCTTGGAATGCTGGAACCCCTTGGAATTAATAGATTATCCTCGTCATTCCCAATCTAATCAGGGTATTTTTTAAAACTTCAAGCGTATTCTATTGGGTTCTATTTGGTACGTGCGAATATTAGAACTTTTCCCACGTATAACCGTTTATACATGTATATCACGCGTGGTTTTGTTCCATTATATTCAGAAATATTCAGGTTTTAACCTAACATTTCTGTATCTCGCCGATTTTTCCTTTGAAAAAGAATATCTATTCGAAATGTCGGATTTAACAGCTATTTATACAGACTGATTTATAAGTTCCATATGCATTTCTTTGGCAACAAAAATAGGTGTTCAACATAGGCGTAAAAAAATCTGGATATCTCAAAGAAGGAAAAGAAAAAAAAGTTACCTGCATAGGCGAAGGGAAAAAAAGTATTCACAGGCAAGAAGGTGGGGGAAAAAATAATGACTCTCCACCAATCTTTCTAGCCCCCCCCCCCCCCCCCCCCGGATATCAAATGGTCTACCCTTGACCAGGCATCTGAGGGAGCAGGGTCTAACAGCATACCTCTCGGCGCAGGACACTCCTCCAGGCCGGGCACCTCCAGGCGCAGGCCGCATTGTTTGCGCATGTGCAGTTCAATGTAAACTTAAACATAGATGGCGTTCTCCGTGTGCGCAGGGAAGTACACCACATGCACTACAAGATCGAAGATGGATGTCGGTGTATGTCGTGAGCTTGACGAACTGGAGCAACAAGTTCGGCTTTGTAGGAGATGTTGCTCCAGCAGACCCAAGTTCATGTCTTTCCACTGCCCACTTTAAATGTGGTAAATGTTAATGTACTAGTTTAATATGCTATTGTGAGTAGCTCCAGCTTGGAGACTGTCTCGGTAAATGTTAATATACTAGTCTAATATGCTGTTGTAGGTAGCTCCAACTTGGGGACGGTCTCGGTAAATGTTAATATACTAGTCTAATATGCTGTTGTAGGTAGCTCCAACTTGGGGACGGTCTCGGTAAATGTTAATATACTAGTCTAATATGCTGTTGTAGGTAGCTCCAACTTGGGGACGGTCTCGGGAAATATTAATATACTAGTCTAATATGGTATTGTGGGTAGCTCCAACTTGGGGACGGTCTCGGTAAATGTTAATATACTAGTCTAATATGCTGTTGTAGGTAGCTCCAACTTGGGGACGGTCTCGGGAAATATTAATATACTAGTCTAATATGGTATTGTGGGTAGCTCCAACTTGGGGACGGTCTCGGTAAATGTTAATATACTAGTCTAATATGGTATTGTGAGTAGCTCCAACTTGGGGACGGTCTCAATAAATGTTAATATACTAGTCTAATATGCTGTTGTAAGTAGCTCCAACTTGGGGACGGTCTCGGTAAATGTTAATATACTAGTCTAATATGCTGTTGTAGGTAGCTCCAACTTGGGGACGGTCTCGGTAAATGTTAATATACTAGTCTAATATGCTGTTGTAGGTAGCTCCAACTTGGGGACGGTCTCGGTAAATGTTAATATACTAGTCTAATATGGTATTGTGGGTAGCTCCAACTTGGGGACGGTCTCGGTAAATGTTAATATACTAGTCTAATATGCTGTTGTAGGTAGCTCCAACTTGGGGACGGTCTCGGGAAATATTAATATACTAGTCTAATATGGTATTGTGGGTAGCTCCAACTTGGGGACGGTCTCGGTAAATGTTAATATACTAGTCTAATATGCTGTTGTAGGTAGCTCCAACTTGGGGACGGTCTCGGGAAATATTAATATACTAGTCTAATATGGTATTGTGGGTAGCTCCAACTTGGGGACGGTCTCGGTAAATGTTAATATACTAGTCTAATATGGTATTGTGAGTAGCTCCAACTTGGGGACGGTCTCAATAAATGTTAATATACTAGTCTAATATGCTGTTGTAAGTAGCTCCAACTTGGGGACGGTCTCGGTAAATGTTAATATACTAGTCTAATATGCTGTTGTAAGTAGCTCCAACTTGGGGACGGTCTCGGTAAATGTTAATATACTAGTCTAATATGCTGTTGTAGGTAGCTCCAACTTGGGGACGGTCTCGGTAAATGTTAATATACTAGTCTAATATGCTGTTGTAGGTAGCTCCAACTTGGGGACGGTCTCGGGAAATATTAATATACTAGTCTAATATGGTATTGTGGGTAGCTCCAACTTGGGGACGGTCTCGGTAAATGTTAATATACTAGTCTAATATGGTATTGTGAGTAGCTCCAACTTGGGGACGGTCTCAATAAATGTTAATATACTAGTCTAATATGCTGTTGTAAGTAGCTCCAACTTGGGGACGGTCTCGGTAAATGTTAATATACTAGTCTAATATGCTGTTGTAAGTAGCTCCAACTTGGGGACGGTCTCGGTAAATGTTAATATACTAGTCTAATATGCTGTTGTAGGTAGCTCCAACTTGGGGACGGTCTCGGTAAATGTTAATATACTAGTCTAATATGCTGTTGTAGGTAGCTCCAACTTGGGGACGGTCTCGGTAAATGTTAATATACTAGTCTAATATGGTATTGTGGGTAGCTCCAACTTGGGGACGGTCTCGGTAAATGTTAATATACTAGTCTAATATGCTGTTGTAGGTAGCTCCAACTTGGGGACGGTCTCGGGAAATATTAATATACTAGTCTAATATGGTATTGTGGGTAGCTCCAACTTGGGGACGGTCTCAATAAATGTTAATATACTAGTCTAATATGCTGTTGTAAGTAGCTCCAACTTGGGGACGGTCTCGGTAAATGTTAATATACTAGTCTAATATGCTGTTGTAAGTAGCTCCAACTTGGGGACGGTCTCGGTAAATGTTAATATAGTAGTCTAATATGCTGTTGTAGGTAGCTCCAACTTGGGGACGGTCTCGGTAAATGTTAATATACTAGTCTAATATGGTATTGTGGGTAGCTCCAACTTGGGGACGGTCTCGGTAAATGTTAATATACTAGTCTAATATGCTGTTGTAAGTAGCTCCAACTTGGGGACGGTCTCGGTAAATGTTAATATACTAGTCTAATATGGTATTGATTTGATTTGATTTATTTCAGCACAATAAAATAAACATTCAGTATGCAGTTATAGAGAAAACAGTTACAACAAACAAAATAAACGTTATTGTGCTGGGATAACACTGAAAAGTTAAAAACTTATTTCCACTGTTGTCCCACATAGAACAGACAAAATCAATTTTACAAAAGTACAGATTAAACTCACAAGAGAATAAACAACAATCAGTAAAAAAGGAAGTCATCTTTTACACCGTACATCGGTCCATTAATTCATAAAAGTATCCTTTCAACCATTTCTTAAAAAGAGTACTAGAAGTTACGCTCTGAACATTACTTTGTACTTTGTTCCGTTGCACACTGGCTGTTTAAACAAAACTATTCTGAAAAACCGAGCCCCGCCTGGAATAAAAATAGAATGTTATTGTGCTAGTGTAATAACGTATTGTAAGTAGCTCCAGCTTGGGGACGGTTTCAGGAAATATTAATATACTAGTCTAGCATATGCTATTGTAAGTAGCGCCAGGTGGGGTCGGTCTCAGTCAATGTTAATGTACCAGTCTAATATCGTATTGTAAGAAGCTCCTGGCTGGGTAAATGTAATTGTGCTAATGTAATATCATATTATAGGTATTTCAAGGCTGGAGACAGTCTTGGAAAATGTTCGTTCATTTAAATACATCTCAACTAGGCTATCCCAATACCAGGTCTTTGAATTATCATCTAACTCTGACACCTTAGTTTTTTTTTCACACGGTCTTTCACTCACTCCTATTTCAATAGGCTTGTGCGTTTCAAATTTACAGACAATGATTTAGCTTTCCGTAATATTGTCGAAACTGTGAGAATTTATAATTATGATCTTAGCAAGTATTTATGCATGTTTTCTAAATAAATTTGTAATCTATTTTAGTTTTATTTCATCACATTTTACTTTTAATTTCAATCAATCAATCAATCAAGTAAGAATGCTATGGAATACTCGTCTGGGACTTGATACCTGGTTATCGTAACAAAATAATGGCAACGTTATTGATCTGTTTCAATTTTATTCTGCATTGTACTTGTCAATTTTTTGTGTATACCCAGTGATGAAGCATAATAAATAAAAACATTAAACAATGGTGATATCATAGAGTGTAGCAATTAGTTAAATAAGTAGCCAGGAATTATTATTTTAGATGTATTCACAGTGTTCTTTTAGTCGTATTCAAGGGACCTCCTTGATGTTTATAAGAATATTAATCCTCCCCCCAGCCCCCCCCCCCCCCTTTACTAAACTTTTGGGTGGTTATGTACATAGTGTACTTATAAGCCCTCCACTTGGAAGCGTGGGCCTACTTCGAATGAGATCACATTACATGTCACATGTTTTATATTTTAATATGAGCTAATTTTCAGTTTGAAATGACACATAGCGGAATGGTGGCAATGTTGTGCACGTAAGGTTGTTTTCTACGGCTTTGTTTTGTGTTTTTACAAGCTTACATCGAGTGACATGTAATTATAATAAATTGTAATTTATTACTGTTATGTCAATGATCCATTAGGCATTTATTTATAGCTAGCTGTCAACAAAATAAAACAAGAAAAAGTGTACGAAATGCAATATATTTAAACACATACAGAGACACGTGATAAGGAAATTAAGAGTAAAAAGCAAAAAAATACAGTTTACAAGGACAACCTAATGATTTCAATTCCTACAAAGGGTAAACAAGAGTATCGATAAAAAGGCAGATGGACAGAACAACGATAAACGTACGCTTACAGTACCACTGCGAACGGTATCGTTACACAAAGAACACAAGGATAAACGAAAGCATGTTCCTAGGGGGCGTCTAGGGGGCGTCCTGGGCTTGGAGGTGCCCCGCCTGGAGGAGTGTCCTGCGCATGGAGGTATGCTGTTAGACCTGTATGATCTGAGGTGGAAGTTCCATGAACGAGGACGCTCATGAATATTCATAGAAATGAAAGTCCAGTGGGTAACTCAGAACCATGGAAATATCGTCTTGACTTCATGGAAATCCAACACACACCATGTTTAATTCTATCAACAATAGTATTAAAGATAAATTACAAAAAAAGTCAAGATGACTGTTTACAGTCTGTGTACGCTACTGTTTACATTTTACCGGCAGCCCTTATGCAATGTTGGGTACTGTTGAACACGATCTACCTCAACAGCTGCGTGGAAATTCTAAGTTTGTACATACCTGGTGACAAAATGCCTTGTTGATCAGCAATCGCTCAAATTTCCTTCGGAAGAGTCGAAGAGTTGAGTTGGCGAGTGCAATAATATGAATGCGAGTTGCACGTTGCATAACGCCCCCAAGTGATGACCTTTCATATGATCTTGGTCCAACGTAGGTCATACATTAGTCTGCAAGGTACGCCTTGGCGGAGCGCCCTCATACATCTGCCAACCCCTCCACAAAGTGAGAGGAGGCCGGTGAGGGAGCGGAACGTCACGATGTATCTTAAAGCCTTGTCATATATACGAAGAACTGGAAGACTAGAAGAAATAATATCAACATTGACAAACAAGACCGATAATAACATATTACTCTGTCCTTCATGTTTGTCATATACTTGTAAATATTGATATATATGTATACATTTTTTAGGGGGGGGGGGGGGCTAAACAAATATTTCACGATTTTCTAGTGCAACATAAATCGACCCGACCTACAATTCTGCCACTTGTCCACTAGGATATGCAAGACTTGTTTCACCACTATCAGTGTTATCATCAGTATATGAATTTTCTGAGCTATTAGTATCACATACAATTGTCTCCATCACTGCCTAGAAGAGAAGTGTCACTTTCAGTCTCAGAGTCACAACTTTCTGTATCACTCTTGCCCATGATATTACTTTTAATTTCATTTGCAATCATTATTCTAGATCTAAATTCTGGTGTTCCTATTATGTGAGTGGATATTATGTCTAATTTTTCTCTTTTTAATTTTCTCTGTTTTGGTAATTTAAGCTCATCAAGATATTTATCTAACTCTTTCACATTCAGTTTTTCAAAAGTTCCACTCAAGAACAACTTCAACCAGTCATGGTCATTATATTTCTTGTTTTCTCTTTTTTTTACCTCTTGTTTTCCCGATGTTTGGATCTGATGTTTATTACTCCCCAGATTGTTTAGATGTTTAATGTAGTTTTTGACAACCCTTATGCTGACAATATACTTCTCTGCAAAATCATATAGCAATTTCATCATATAATTGTTTTGAAGCATACAGCTTTTTTATGTTGGCACAGGGTTGGAAGTCATCTACAGTTTGTTTTTTGTTTAGGCGAAATCACCTAATACTGGAAATAGAAGTTAAACTTATATATCAGTCAAAGTATAACAAGCACAAATGTTGAGAGTTAAATTATTTCAGTTTTTGAATATTCCTTCCAACAATAAAACTGTTCACATTTGTACTTGCATTGTTGACAAGCTGGCCAACACAAACCAGCATTGGAACTAAAGTTGTCTTCAATACGTATCTAAAAAGTAGAAGTTGTGAAGTATTTAAAGTATACCCGCATTGCCCAATGGAAATATGTTGCACTTGTTATTGTGCATGAAATGGTTATCTTCTTTTTTCAGTATAATGATTTACGTTGTAAAAGTTTATACACAGAAACTTTATGTTATTTATGAGTTTTTAGCACAACTGAACAAAGGTTCAGAGGTTCAAAGTCTATATGCATGGCGCTGAAGATGTGTGTGTGTGTGTGTTTTGTAATTTGTATGCATGCATATACATACATACATACATACATACATACATACATACATACATACATACATACGTACATACATATGTACATTTCGTATGTATAGTGTGTTTGTGAATGTGTGTAAGTCTATCAGGGGGTGGGGGTAGGCATGGAGAAAACCAAGAACTGAATTGCAGGGGGGTATTTTGGTCAACATTTTTTCACAGCCCCCCCCCCCCTCAAAAAATAATGCCGATGCCATTGTAGCACAATTGTGCCGATTTTAAAAATGTTTGCCAATGTACTTATCCATGCAACATGTAGGTATGGGTACTTGACGTTTAGGCTGGAGTCAGAATTTACGGCTGGGGGGGGGGGGGGGGGGCTGTGGAGAAATTATCTAGGTCAAAAATAATTTCACCCCCCCCCCCCACCACTGTAAATTCCGACTCCAGCCTTATTTTCTGAATGACTATCCAGTTGCCTATCCAACTCTGTTAATGTTGGTCCTTTGCAATATATGCAATCATTTGGCTGTTGCTATGGGTGGGGTAATGTTGATAGACATGCTTGCATACATTTTTTTAATGTTTGTGTTCAATGACTCACTGATGTTATTTTTGCTATATACGAGATGATTTTGCTGTTGCTATAGGCGTGGTCTTGTTTCTAGGCATATTTAAATACACTTTTTGAATGTTCATTGTTTAAGAATCCAAGTTATCTTTGAGAAATACACCACCGTTTGGCTGTTGCTATAAGCGTGGTCATGGTTGCTAGGGGTATTTGCATACATTTTTTGAATGTTTATTCACTTGTCTACCAGATGATGTTATTTGATCAAAATCCAAAATATACTGCCCTATGGTTGTTGCTAAGGGCGTGGTCATAGTTACTAGATGCAATTGTGTCTAAATATTCCAAAGAAAATCTGCAGAATAACACTTCTAGAAGCATCTTACCAAGTTCAGTCTCAGTCTCACTGACCAAATACTTTTTGAGATATGTCTTTGACCAAAATTCACATTTTTGCCTTCCATAAGGAAGATTATAATATACTGATGAAGTCTGTGCTTGTGTGTGTGTGTGTGTGTGTGTGTGTGTGTCTGTATCACCATTTCCGAAAAAAACGGCTGCATCAATTCAAACGAAATTTCATAGACATGTTCCGTTGAGTAATGGCAAGAACTGATTAGTTTTGGGAATAATCCAATGAATATTAATGACCAATTTGAGTAATTAATCGATCAAACGAGTATAAAGTTGGCATCAGTTTCAGATTACGTTATCTTATGAATTGAGCATCGAATGGCCTCAGATCCGAATCTGATGCCAACTTTATACTCATGCTCTACACTCCTGAGAAAGACTCTGTTTTTGAGGGGTTTCATGCCACCTTATTTTATGTTTCCCTTGGATCTGCACTCTGCATTAGCTGCACAAACACGAGAAAAAAGAAGACTGAGGCAGTAAGATGGCCTCAGATCCATATCTGAATCTGACGCCAACTTTATACTCGTGCTCTACACTACTGAGAAAGACTCTGTTTTCAGGGGTTTCGTGCCAACCTTATTTTGTGTTTTCCTTGGATCTGCACTCTGTATTGGCTGCACAAACACGAGAAAAAAGACTGAGGGCAGGGTATTGAATTGATTCAAACTCACCAGAAAACAATTTTTATTCTTGGCCTTAAAATAGGTTTACAATGAGCGCCGAGTTCACAAACAGGTGAAATATTTATTATCGTTTCAATTTCGTCAAATATGGACTTATCATTTTCAAATTTCACACACTGATGCGCAGATGAATAAAGAGAAATCGTGTCTTTTTAGATTTTTGATTAGAAGTTTAGGAAGTATTATATTGACTTCGAACCGTCTCCTTTTTACCGTGTTCTTTTCCAATTTCTCTCGATAACAAACTACCACTGTTTGTTGCAAGGCTTGTACATAATCATTTATCTAGCTCTGTATCTCAGTATATAAATACACTCTCACATATTTAACAAGTGTAATAATCTATAATTTATACCCAAATGTGTGTGGTCAAAATATGGAAAATAGACCAAGCCTCGCCTAGCCTATGAAGAAAATTTCGCGACAATGTATCAATAATGGTTACCTATACGTACATTGACCTCTATATAATTAGTGTACAGTGAGGGCGCACCACTCAACAAAATCTTGAGAATGTGTAAACTCATGGTGGGACAGAAGGAAGTTCAACAAGCACATACCATATCCTGGGTATGTAGGGGATCACGAAAGCCGAGTGAAGTCAAGGACGGCAAGCTTTCCTGTGCTGAGAATAGGAGGTGTGGCGGGCATTTGAACAACATTTTTGGCAACTAACTTTCATTGGGACTTGACGAATCACAGATACAGAGCTAAATTTCTTACATAAATCCTTATGGAAGGCATTCAGTTTAAATCTGGTTATATCTAATTTGCAAATCACTCATGAGATCATTATATGCTTAATACATTATTTCTTCATCTGTACAACCCCAGATGCATCCCATTAAATTTCACCCCAATCTGCTCAGTGGTTTTTGAATTAAAGATTTTTGACCAAAAATACACATTTTAGCCCTAATTTGCATATCACTGGTGGAATCATCATGTTGTGGACAATTCTTAGCCCTAAGAATGTGTCCACCAAATTTCAGACATATCTGTGAAGTAGTTTTTGAGTTTGAGTTTTTTTACCAAAATTCACGTTTTTACCCAAATCTAACACCGATGGTAAGATCATCGCAATATGTAATGTAAAGATGCAAATGATAATGTTATGGGCATTATAGCAGGAGTTTATGAGTTTAAGCCACACTTTATTTACACTTTAACATAATGTGTTCCTTCAAACATATTATGTGAGTTCTACTTTGAGTTACACCCTTTCACATTCTTTCACACATGTACAAATGGTCTTCCATTGCTCATTTCATATCCTCATATGATTCTTCAGACTGTCACTTTGATTAAACTCTTTGTCACACTCCTTACAGTTACACACAAATGTTCTTTCATTTGTGTGCACTACTGTGTTTCACCAGACCATGTTTATTAAATCCTTTGCTACATTTTACACACCAAAAGTCTAAGTTGTGTGGATCCACCTTGCACATGCTTTTAAAGTGCTACTGTGAGTAAACCTTTTACCACATTCATTAGTACACACATAAGGTCTTTCATTTAAGTGTATTCTCATGTTTGTCTTCAGACTGTTATTTCGATTAAACCCTTTACCACATTCTTTACACACATATAGTCTTTCATTTGTGTGGGTCCTCATATGTGCCTTCAGATGTAAAGTCACAGTAAACCCTTTACCACATTCTTTACACACATATGGTGCTTCATTTATGGATTCTCGTGTATTTTCAGATGACTATTTTGATTAAACCCTTAACCACATTCTTTACACACACATGGCCTTCATTTGTGTGAATCCTCATATGTGCCTTCAGATGTGAAGTCACAGTAAACCCTTTACCACATTCTTTACACACATATGGTCGTTCATTTGTGTGAATCCTCATATGTGCTTTCAGATGTGAACTCATAGTAAACCCTTTACCACATTCTTTACACACATATGGTCTTTCATTTGTGTGAATCCTCATGTGTGTCTTCAGATTTGAAGCCATAGTAAATCCTCTACCACATTCGTTACACACATATGGTCTTTCATTTGTGTGGATCCTCATGTGTGTCTTCAGAGTATTATTTCGATTAAAACCTTTACCACATTCTTTACATACAAATGGTCTTTCATTTCTGTGAATCCTCCTGTGTCTCTTCAGATGTGAAGTCACAGTATATCCTTTACCACATTCTTTACACACATATGGTCTTTCATTTGTGTGAATTCTCATGTGTGTCTTCAGATTACTATTTCGATTAAACCCTTTACCACACTCTTTACATACATATGGTCTTTCATTTGTGTGGGTCCTCATATGTGCCTTCAGATGTTAAGTCATAGTAAACCCTTTACCACATTCTTTACACACATATGGTGCTAAATTTATGGATTCTCATGTGTGATTTCAGATGACTATTTTGATTAAACCCTTTACCACATTCTTTACACACATATGGTCTTTCATTTGTGTGAATCCTCATATGTGCCTTCAGATGTGAACTCATAGTAAACCCTTTACCACATTCTTTACACACATATGGTCTTTCATTTGTGTGAATCCTCATATGTGCCTTCAGATGTGAAGTCACAGTAAACCCTTTACCACATTCTTTACACACATATGGTCGTTCATTTGTGTGAATCCTCATATGTGCCTTCAGATGTGAACTCATAGTAAACCCTTTACCACATTCTTTACACACATATGGTCTTTCATTTGTGTGAATCCTCATGTGTGTCTTCAGATTTGAAGCCATAGTAAATCCCCTACCACATTCGTTACACACATATGGTCTTTCATTTGTGTGGATCCTCATGTGTGTCTTCAGAGTACTATTTCGATTAAAACCTTTACCACATTCTTTACATACAAATGGTCTTTCATTTCTGTGAATCCTCATGTGTCTCTTCAGATGGGAAGTCACAGTATATCCTTTACCACATTCTTTACACACATATGGTCTTTCATTTGTGTGAATCCTCCTGTGTGCCTTCAGATGTGAAGCCAAAGTAAATCCTTTACCACATTCTTTACATACATATGGTCTTTCATTTGTATGGATTCTCATATGTGTCTTCAGATTACTATTTCGATTAAACCCTTTACCACATTCTTTACACACATATGGTCTTTCATTTGTGTGGGTCCTCATATGTGCCTTCAGATGTGAAGTCATAGTAAACCCTTTACCACATTCTTTACACACATATGGTCTTTCATTTGTGTGAATCCTCATGTGTCTCTTCAGATGTGAAGTCACAGTAAATCCTTTACCACATTCTTTACACACATATGGTCTTTCATTTGTGTGACTCCACATGTGTCTTTTCAGATCACTATTTTCATTAAATCCTTTACCACATTCTTTACATACATATGGTCTTTCATTTGTATGGATTCTCATATGTGTCTTCAGATTACTATTTCGATTAAACCCTTTACCACATTCTTTACATACAAATGGTCTTTCATTTCTGTGAATCCTCATGTGTCTCTTCAGATGTGAAGTCACAGTAAATCCTTTACCACATTCTTTACACACATATGGTCTTTCATTTGTGTGACTCCGCATGTGTCTTTTCAGATGTGAAGTCTTAGTAAACCCTTTACCACATTCTTTACACACATGTGATCTTCCATTTGTGTGGATCATGTGTGCCTTCAGATTACTATTTTGATGAAATCCTTTACCACATTCTTTACATACAAATGGTCTTTCATTTGTGTGAATCCTCCTATGTGTCTTCAGATGTGAAGTCATAGTAAACCCTTTACCACATTCTTTACACTCATATGGTCTATCATTTGTGTGAATCCTCCTGTGTGCCTTCAGATTACTATTTTCATTTTTTTTCTCATAACAAGTTTGGCAACAAAGCAGTTTATTCTTAGTTTTGCCTACTGTATATGCTTTCACATGATGACTCATATCATTAACATTTGTACCAGGTATGTCAATTTGGATTTGGGATTGATCACATGAGGTAGTCTCTATGTTGGCTTTTCCCAAGTGAGTCTCACAAACAGTTTCATCACTCTCTGTTTGCATACTTGAACAGTTTCCATCTGTCCTTTGTAAATTAAGGTTCTTATCATGATTATCTTCTGGTATTTGACCACAAGTAAAATCTACTTGCTCTATCTGAATAGGGAAGGGATTCTCAGATCTATTCATACAATTTTTTTGTCCTAGTGTGGACAAGTTGTTCTCTGAGTCTACTCCTCCAGATAGTTGTTCAGCAGCCTTGACATTGATAGTTTGGTCAGGACAGTGTTCTCCATTATTTTTAGATTCTTCACTGATTACTTTCCAGTAACTATGAGCAGTGTCACTAACATGTTCCTCATCTTCTATCTTTACTTGTATATCCTCCTTCACTTTGTCATTGGAAAAGATATTTTTTGTATCCAGTTTTAATATGGTTTCAGTGCTGACTGGCCTCAGTTCATTTGAATAATGCATATTTTTCAAATCACATCTACTGGCATCACATTGACTGCTATTGTTTACGTAGTCTTCATGTTGTACTGTTATCTTCTCTTTCACTTGTGTCTGCTCTTCATCTTTGATCGAGATAGGTTCACTAGGACAGTAAGAGGAATCCATCAGATTACACATGGTGTTGTTTTTTTGCTGACTGTGTAGAGAGTGGTTGTTCTCAGGTTGTTCTTCATATCTGACTGAGATGTGTTCACTAGGAAAGTGAGAGGAATCCATCACATTACACATGATACCATTTCCTTGATGACTGTGAAGTGGATCAGTGTTTATAGAATCTTCTTCCTTGACAATAATTTTGTCCATGTCTTGAGAACAGTAGTACTATCACCAAACAGGTCAAGTATCTGTTAAAATAGAAAATAAGTTTTGAAAATCAATTGCCATGTCTTGAATATATAATTCATACTTTAGCAGGTGAGAGTATTTCAGACAATGTGTCTATTTCTAGTGTAGTGACTGGCGTCTACTGTTATAGCTACACACGCTGTGTATTAATATTGTTGTGATCACAGACTTAGGTACAAGTGTTGTTTTGTAGATTGCCCACATATCACAGTACTAGTAGTGATGCTAATAAAATATCTGTGTTATAATATACGGGAATGCCACTCCAGGAAATAAAAGCATTATTGTATTTTTAAGCTAGAGTTGAATAATTTTATGTGTTGCAGTTTCTGTATTTTTGATACACATTGGAGAGAGCATAAGCCAGGAACGGACGGGGTATGCCTCGACCGATCTCAGTGCTATCTCTCTACAGAAATAAAGTCATATTGTTGTACTCACTCTCCCTCTATCATGGACTGTGTTCTACTCAACATTTGGTCTACAAGGTGCTTCAATTCTAGACTAATAGGATATTCTCATCGGTTAGTCTTGCGACATGTAAATGAACCTATTAGACCTATTGTAGCTGCAAAAATTGTAGCATTTGCTGTGATTTTGAGGACTTTTTCTTGTTTTTGTGCATTTTGTCGTTCAGCTGCAAACGCTATAGTTCCTGTAATGTAAACGCAAATAGACCAGATCATGCTGAAAATGTGAGCGAGATGTCTGCATGCATTGCTACTTTTGCCAATTTCGATGGGATTGGGGTACCTCTGAACATTTCTTGGGTCCGTAATTATTGTCAGAGTTAGGAAATGTTCAATTTTTTTGGCAGGTATGGTGTAATTTTGGCAGTATACTAGTATTTGGTTAGAGTAACATCTGGACCTTCAGAAAACTGATGTTGCCCCTCTGGATTCTCTTGCGCAAACTCACAAAAGACGGTTCCCATGGTAACATTGACATTATTTTGAAGGATGCTAAAACATTAAAAATACCGCCAATGGCGTTGCAGCACAACTGTACAGTTTTTAAAATGTTTATCCATATGCTAGTCCATGCTAACATTAGGTGTTCATTTACTGAATAACTATCCAGTTGCCTATCCAACCATGTTGCTATCTTTATGATAAATGCTATCATTTGGCTGTTGCTATGGCCGTGGTCATGTTGTTAGATATATTTGCATACATTTGTGTATGTTTTTATTCACTTGTGTATGAATTCCTGATATTGTCTTTGCAATATATGTGATCATTTGCCTGTTGCTATGGGCGAGGTCTTGTTGCTAGTCAAATCTATTTGCAATATATGTGATTATTTGGCTGTTGCTATGGGCATGGTCTTGTTGCTATGCAAATTTACGTCATTTTTTGAATGCTTATTCAATTGCCTATTAATCCCTGTTATCTTTGTGAAATACACCACCGTTTGGTTGTTGCTATGGGCGTGGTCATGGTTGCTAGGGTAAGTTAATAGTGATGAGTCGGGAACATTTTAGATTAACTTCATTTATAAACTATCTATGAAGATTACCATTACGAAACCTTCAAG
This sequence comes from Glandiceps talaboti, assembly GCF_964340395.1. Classification (NCBI taxonomy): domain Eukaryota; kingdom Metazoa; phylum Hemichordata; class Enteropneusta; family Spengelidae; genus Glandiceps; species Glandiceps talaboti. Next base: position 18,173,135 of record NC_135559.1, read on the forward strand.
TTCATTTTGACACCAAAGTGCAATATAAGTGAAACACTGATTGTGAAACAGCCAAGCATTTACATGACATGTTCTGTAACTAGTGTGGTCGCTAGGTAACACATGTATATGTTTATTTATAGTTATGCTTGAACTAATAAGTAATATTAAAGAATTCATGTAAGAAACAGGGAGAAGAACAAATATTTATATGTACCACATTTCAGACAAGGCCATATGCCATTGTAGAAAAAATGATTTTTTCTTCCACCACAATTCAAAACACAATGACCCCCCCCCCCCATCCACAATTTTGAAAACAGCATGACCCCCCCCCCACTGCCAAAAAACAGGGTGACACCCCCCCCCCCGGGCCGAAGAAACTGACCGGTCCCTTAGTGGCAGCCCTTGTGAAATTTCGGATACACATGACTGTTGAACACGAACTCTCTCAATGTTCAACAGCTGCGTGGAAATTCTAAGTTTGAACATACCTGGTGACAAAATGCCTTGTTGATTATCAGCAATCGCTCAAATTTCCTTCGGAAGAGTCGCAGAGTTTTCCCATAGCCGGCCCTCATGACAGTCTGGACTGTGGCGATATGTGGTGCACCGGTGGCGGTACGGTGTGTGGTACGCATGGTGCGCCAATGTTTCCCATCTCCAAACTTTCCGGATTGGGTCATCACAGGTCATCGTACATGCGCACATTGGTCACACATATTAATGAGATTATCTACGATATTTGTTCCGTGTGTTGAGCACTGATGATGTTATCCCTGTAATTTATCAAACGTGTGTGCCTTCATTTTAAAAATTATATAAGTGTTTGTAGGATTGAACGAGAAGACTTTGAACCATTTTCACACCTAGTATATGGTTTAAACGTGTTGACGGTGAAGCCGGGGCGGTGAAGTTACATCTGACAAACTGACTTCTGAAACTGTGACGTCTGGTCGTGAACGAGTTGTGAGATCGGAAAATAACAAATAGTTTTAAAATGTATGTAAATGGTTGGATAGGCAACTTGATAGTCATTCAGTAAATGGACACCTATTGTTAGCATGGACTAGCATGCATATGGATAAACATTTTTAAAAACTGTACAGTTGTGCTACAATGCCATTGGCGGTAATTTTTTTTCTATTGATTAGTGATAATAATTTTAAAAAAAATACATGATAACATTATGATACAAATTTCAATAAAAATTATTCTTATCAATACACAACATGCATGTTTGTTAATTGCTTTATTTTGCGCATTTTCTCCCCCAGTGGATTACAAATAATTCTCCATAGTTTGGGGTTAGCTCATACAATAAATATCGTGGGCTATGATTTAATGTAGATCTGGCGGTCGGAAACTTTGTCACAATGGAAATAAAAATGGCAAATTGAACAGAATTTCGATTCAACTTTCAAAACATACCAATCACTATAGAATAAATGTCATCGACTTGTGAGTTAGTGTAGATCTGACGGGCGGAAAGTTTGTCGCGATGGAAATGAAATTGAATAAGTTTCTAACATACAATCACATTCCATAACGCCCCAAAGCGATGACCTTTCATATGGTGTAGGGTCAAAGTAGGTCATTCAGTCATACACTTCATGCTTTTAGTGAAAAGGGAAAGAAGACTACAAGGAAAAATATGAACTTCGACCGACAGAGTAATAATATATTACTCTGTCCTTCATGTGTGTCGTGTGCTAGTCAGTGTTGATCACAGTCACTTGTGAACTCATATGCCATTCCAGAATTCCAGGATGGTGATATTCTAGTCAAGGATGATCATAATACAGTACAAAATAATGATGTTATTATATTTAGTTTATAAGAGGAGCCCTCTCATCTGAAACAGTGACCCGTATCGGTACTTTTTGAATATCGTAAATACCTATGATAACGTCATTATTTTGTATTATGATCATCCTAGACTAGAATATATCACCATCCTGGAATGGAATATGAGTTCACAAGTGACTGTGATGTTGATATACCTTTTTGTTGGTTTGAATTTTTAGGCTGGGGTCAGAATTTACGGCAAGGGTGGGGGAAAAATTATTTGGTCAAAAGAATTTCATAGACCCCCCCCCCCCCACGTTCACTAATAGCGCCAACCAGGTGTTGTAGCACAACTGTACATATTTTTTTACAAACATTTACCCACATGCTGATGCATGCTACATGTAGGTATAAGTGTTCATTTGCTGAATAACTATCCAGTTGCCTATGCAACCCTGTTGTTATCTTTGCAATATGTGCGATCATTTGGCTGTTGCTATGTGCGGGGTCATGTTGCTAGTTATGTTTGCATACGTTTATTAATGTTTGTTCACTTGTCTGTGAATCCTGGTTGTTATCTTTGTAATATACGTGATCATTTGGCTGTTGCTATGGACGTGGTCTCGTTGATTGGTACATTTGCATACATTGTTTGAATGTTTATTTAGTTATCTATTAATCCCTGCTGTTGTCTTTGCACTATATACTATTATTGCCAGTTGCTATGGGCGTGACCTTGTTGCTGGGCACAATCACATACATTTTTTGAATGTTTATTCCCTTGTCTATTAATCACTGTTCTCTTTGCATTATATGTGACCCTTTGGTGATTGGCATATGGGCATGGTCTTGTCGCTAGGCATAATTGCATACACTTTTTGAATGTGTTTCACTTGTCTAAGAATCCCTGTTATGTTTGAGAAATATACGGTTGTTTTGCTGTTGCTATGGGCGTGGTCATGGTTGCTAGGGGTATTTGCATACATTTTTAAATGTTTACTCACTTGCCTAGCTACCAGATGATGTTATTTGACCAAAATATACTGCCAGTTGGTTGTTGCTAAGGGCGTGGTCTTGGCTGGTAGAGGCAATTGTAGCAAAACGTTTTCAAGAAAATCTACAGAATAACACTTCTAGAAGCATCTCACCAAGTTTGAGTCTCACTGACGAAGTACTTGTGGATATGTTTTTGACCAAAATTCACATTTTTACACCTAATTTGCATATCACTCATGAGATCATTTAATGTCAGCCCACTCTGCTAGGTAGTTTTGGAATGAAAGATTTTTGACCAAAAAGACGCATGTTAGCCCTAATTTTAATATCACTGGTGGAATCATCATGTTGTGAACAATTCTTAATCTACACCCTAAGAATGTTCCCACCAAATATCAGACTGATCTACCCAGTAGTTTTTGAGTTTAAGTTTTTTGACCAGAAATCACATTTTTTTATCCAAATCACATATCGATGGTAAGATCATTTTAATTTGAACAATTTCCCAACTAACCACCCAAGGTAATACACCCACCAAATATCATGGCAATCAGTCCAGCAGTTTTTGGCTTTAAGTTGTTTACACACACACACACACACACTTTGCCATACCTATTTCACTACTGAACCTTCTTAGTTCAGTTATGCTACATGGCCCTCTGATATGAACCAAAGATTTTTTGTACCCCCCCCCCCCCCACACACACACACACATATATTGTAAGGTTTCATTTTATAGAACTTGGATTTTGATTTTGGGCAGAAATAGCATCCCACATGATAGCTAGTGGTGACAGTGTGGGATGGATCTCCTCCTCTCACGGTAAGCACTTTTTTTTTGAAAATAAGTACACTAAGGTGCATGAAATTTCACACCATACACATTATCGAATGCCATAGAATACTTGAAAATTGTCTTCAATATCCTGATTTACTCTTAATACAGTTAAAAACTGCATGGCTAAATTATCTACACTATTTTGGCAGACACACAGATTCGCTTGGATATCGACTGTCTCATAATTAAATGTATGTAGGTAAATGAAGTGAACAATTTTGCTAACATACAAGGTAAACACCTGCTCCTGTGGTTTGAATTTAACAAGCAGTCATCAGAGATGACTCAGCCCCTACAATAGATGTTTACAGAGCATTGCCACCAGTCATGGCAGTGTGATGTATTAGATTGTATGAAATATGGTGCCAATGGCATTATAGCACAACTGTATAATTCATTGAATATTAATTCATACATTTTATAAATGTTCATTTATTTATCTATTAATGCCTGTTGTTATCTTTGCAATATAAGTGATCATTTGGCTGTTGCTATGGGTGTGGTCTATTTGCTTGGCACATTTACATACATTTTTTGAATGTTTATTCAATTGTCTATTAATACATATCGTTATCTTTGCAATGTACCTGTTCATTTGGCTGTTTCTATGGGCATGGTCCTGTTGCTAGGCACATTTACTTACATTTCTTGAATATTTATTCAATTGTCTAGTAATCATGGTTTTTATCTTTGCAATATACATGATCACTTGGCTATTGCTGTGCCTGTGGTCTTGTTGCTAGGTAAATTTGCATATATTTTTTGAATATTTGTTCACTTGTCTAAAAATCCCTGTAATCTTTGTGAAATACACTAACGTTTGGCGGTTGCTATGGGCGTGGTCATGGTTGCTAAGGATATTTGCATATATTTTATTAATGTTTACTCACTTGCCTTCCTGATGATCTTGTTATTTGATGAAAACACACTGCCATTTAGTCATTGCTAACGACGTGGTCATTGCTGCTAGGGCCAAAATGTTTTACAGAAAATTTGCACTTCTACTAACATCTTACCAAGTTTTAGTCTCATTGACAAAGTACTTTTTGAGATTTTGACCAAAATTCAAATTTTGTACACTTAATTTGCATATCACTTATGAGATCATTATGTGCTTAATATTTCTTCATCTATACACGCCCAGGTGCATCCCCATCAAATTTCAGTCCAATCTGCTCAGTAGTTTTGGAATTAAAGACTTTTGACCAAAAGGACACATTATTAGCCCTAATTTGCATATCATTAATACAATCATCATGTAATGAACAACTCTAAATTAACATGCCCCTAAGAACATTCCCACCAAAGTTCAGGCCAATCTGCCAAGTAGTTTTAGAGTTAATGTTTTTTGACCAAAAATAACATTTTTGACCTAAATTGCATCATATCCCAAGATAGGTTTTAGAAGATATTGCTTAAGTTCCAATTTTACTTTGTTTTTGAGTTTTGTTCACATTCATGCATGTTTGTGTTTGTGTTGAAAATGATGTTGCCCAGAACCTAAATATACTGTTAAGCCAGTATGTTGTAGTCTAGTAAATATATCAGCATGGTAGTTTTTTAACCATCTCTTTCTCTTTCTCTCTCCAAATGATTAGATTCTACCAAAAATTTACCTAATCTCCTGCTGAGGAAAGATGAACTGCACATGTCAATAGTTATTCATCAAACTCTGACAAGTGATTGCAATTGGTTAACCCATTCAGTTTATAACAAACTCAACATGATATGTCATCACGTGTTTATATGAACATATATATAGCATTAAACGACTGCTGTCAGAGGTAAGAACAGAATGTCATGCTAAAGAAGCCATTTCACTACATTTGTATATGGTGGAGAGAGAAATTGGAGAAGACGACCACACATACATTATAGTTACTAGACTATGATGCGAGTCAATCCAAGCAAGTGTCTAGGCTAGAACTAAGTAAACACTAGCATCAAATATAGCCTGTACTGTGTGCATGTGGCCATGGTATAATGATCATTACTTGCATTACATGTAAATGAATGTCATTATTCAAAAATTGATTTGCAATATATCTCACAAGTCTAATACCAACAATTTTGACTTCTAAAATAAACACCTCATCCACAACTTTAGACTTTAGTAAATGCAGTAACTTTAATATAGTATGTAAGATTTATCACATCGGTATCCCTGGGCACACTTTATTTACTATAATGTGTTCCTTCAAACGTGTTTTGTGAGTTCTACTTTGAGTTACACCCTTTCACATTCTTTCACACATGTACAAATGGTCTTCCATTGCTCATTTCATATCCTCATACGGTTCTTCAGACTGTCAATTTGATTAAACTCTTTGTCACACTCCTTACAGTTACACACAAATGTTCTTTCATTTGTGGGCACTACTGTGTTTCACCAGACCATGTTTATTAAATCCTTTGCTACATTTCACACACCAAAAGTCTTTTAAGTTTTGTGGTTCCACTTTGCATGTGCTTTTAAAGTGCTACTGTGAGTAAACCTTTTACCACATTCTTTAGTACACACATAAGGTCTTTCATTTGTGTGGCTCAACATGTGTGTCTTCAGATTACTATTTCGATTAAAACCTTTACCACATTCTTTACACACAAATGGTCTTTCATTTGTGTTAATCCTCATGTGTGCCTTCAGATTTGAAGCCATAGTAAACCCTTTACCACATTCTTTACACACATACGGGCTTTCATTTGTGTGGATTCTCATGTGTTCCTTCAGATTACTATTTTGATTAAACCCTTTACCACATTCTTTACTCACATATGGTCTTTCATTTGTGTGGATCCTCATGTGTGCTTTCAGATGTGAAGTCGTAGTAAACCTTTTACCACATTTTTCACACGTGTGGTCTTTCATTTGTGTGATTCATCATGTGTCTCTTCAGATTACTATTTTGATTAAACCCTTTACCACATTCTTTACACACATATGGTCTTTCATTTGTGTGGATCCTTATGTGTGCCTTCAGAGTATTTTTTAGATTAAACCCTTTACCACATTCTTTACACACAAATGGTCTTTCATTTGTGTGAATTCTCATGTGTGTCTTCAGATACGAAGTCACATTAAATCCTCTACCACATTCTTTACACACATGTGGTCTTTCATTTGTGTGAATTCTCATGTGTGTCTTCAGATTACTATTTCGATTAAACCCTTTACCACATTCTTTACACACATAAGGTCTTTCTTTTGAGTGGATTCTCATGTGTATCTTCAGATGTGAAGCCATAGTAAACCTTTTACCACATTTTTCACACATGTGTGGTCTTTCATTTGTGTGATTCATCATGTGTCTCTTCAGATTAATATTTTGTTGAAACATTTTACCACATTCTTTACTCACATATGGTCTTTCATTTGTGTGGATCCTCATGTGTGCTTTCAGATGTGAAGTTGTAGTAAACCTTTTACCACATTTTTCACACATGTGTGGTCTTTCATTTGTGTGATTCATCATGTGTCTCTTCAGATTAATATTTTGTTGAAACCCTTTACCACATTCTTTACACACATATGGTCTTTCATTTGTGTGGATCCTCATGTGTCTATTCAGAGTACTATTTCGATTAAACATTTTACCACATATTTCACACATATATGCTCTTTCATTGGTGTGGATCTTCATGTGTTCCTTCAGATTTGAAGTCATACTAAATCCTTTACCACATTTTTTACACACATATGGGCTATCATTTGTGTGGATTGTCATGTGTCTCTTCAGATGTGAAGCCAAATTAAATCCTTTACCACACTCTTTACATACATATGGGCTATCATGTGTGTGGATTGTCATGTGTCTCTTCAGATGTGAAGTCCAAGTAAATCCTTTACCACATTCTTTACACACATGTGGTCTTTCATTTGTGTGGATCTTCATGTGTGTCTTCAGATTTGAAGTCATAGTAAACCCTTTACCACATTCTTTACGCACATATGGTCTTTCTTTTGAGTGGATTCTCATGTGTATCTTCAGATGTGAAGTCATAGTAAACCCTTTACCACATTCTTTACACACATGTGGTCTCTCATTTGTGTGGATTGCCATGTGTCTCTTCAGATGTGAAGTCATAGTAAACCATTTACCACATTCTTTGCACACATATGGTCTTTCATTTGTGTGAATCTTCATGTGTGCCTTCAGATTTGAAGTCATAGTAAACCCTTTACCACATTCTTTACGCACATATGGTCTTTCTTTTATGTGGATTCCCATGTGTATCTTCAGATGTGAAGTCATAGTAAACCCTTTACCACATTCTTTACACACATGTGGTCTCTCATTTGTGTGGATTGCCATGTGTCTCTTCAGATGTGAAGTCATAGTAAACCATTTACCACATTCTTTGCACACATATGGTCTTTCATTTGTGTGAATCTTCATGTGTGCCTTCAGATTTGAAGTCATAGTAAACCCTTTACCACATTCTTTACGCACATATGGTCTTTCTTTTATGTGGATTCCCATGTGTATCTTCAGATGTGAAGTCATAGTAAACCCTTTACCACATTCTTTACACACATGTGGTCTTTCTTTTGTGTGTATTGTCATGTGTTTCTTCAGATGTGAAGTCATAGTAAACCCTTTACCACATTCTTTACACACATATGGTCTTTCATTGTGTGTCTTCAGATTACTGTTTTCATTTGTATGTATCCTTACATGTTTTTTCTCATAACAAGTATGGTAACAAAGCAGTCTATTCTTAGTTTTGTCTACTGTATATGCATTCACATGATGACTTGTATCATTAACATTTGTACCAGGTATGTCAATTTGGATTTGGGATTGATAATCACATGAGGTAGTCTCTATGTTGGCTTTTCCCGAGTGAGTCTCCCAAACAGTTTCATCACACTCTGTTTGAATACTTGAACAGTTTCCATCTGTCCTATGTAAATTAAGTTTCTGGTTCACATTCTTATCATGATTATCTTCTGGTATTAGACTACAAGTAAAATCTACTTGCTCTATCTGAATAGGGAAGGGATTCTCAGGTCCATTCATACAATTTTCTTGTCCTACTGTGGGCAAGTTGTTCTCTGAGTCTACTCCTCCAGATAGTTGTTCAGCAGCCTTGACATTGATAGTTTGGTTAGGACAGTGTTCTCCATTATTTTTTAATTCTTCACCGATTACTTTCCAGTAACTATAAGCAGTGTTAATAACATCTTCCTCATCTTCTATCTTTACTTGTATATCCTCCTTCACTTTGTCATTGGAATCACATCTACTGGCATCACATTGACTCTTATTGTTTACGTAGTCTACATGTTGTACTGTTATCTTCTCTTTCACTTGTGTCTGCTCTTCATCTTTGATCGAGATAGGTTCACTAGGAGAGTAGGGGGCATCTACATTACACATGATACTGTTTTCTTGATGACTGTGAAGAGAGTGGTTGTTTGTATATTGTTCTTCATATTTGACTGAGATAGGTTCACTAGGACAGTAAGAGGGATTTACCACATTACACATGATACCATTTTATTGATGACTGTGAAGTGGATCATTGTTTGTAGAATCTTCTTCCTTGACTATAATTTTCTCCATCTCTTGAGAACAGTAGTATTATCAGCAACAGATCAAGTATCTGTTAAAATAAAAAATGCATTGTACTGTCATGAATATATAATTCACACTTTAGCTGGTGAAAGTATTTCCGACAATGTGTCTATTTCTAGAGTAGTGACTGGCGTCTCCTGTTATGGCTAGACAGGCTATGCTATTGTTTAGACTGTATTCAGATGCAGATTATATTTTGTCATATTCCTAAAACTTCTGAAATATGTTTTATTTAAATACTAATTGTGTACAAATTGTGGATGACTCACAATAGCAAAGGGGGTTCGGAAAACAGCAGTAATAGAAATGACAATACAAGCAAGTAGTAGTATACACTGGAAACTCTGTTCTTTATATGCATGCGTGTTCCATCTTGTAACTGAAACTTACATCACACAAGAAATTTGATTTGATCGTCTGCCTTATCGTCGGGCTGCGTGCTGATTGGTTGATTATGTATGACGTATGACTATATACAAATGTAATGAGTTCATCAGAAAGGGCAACAATGTTAACAACAACGTATAACACAAAATATGAATCAATAAATATAATTCACAACACAAATACATAACCTATAACATACAATCTTATAGTCAACATGTACAATGGACATACAGAACGCGCACTTACTCACTGAGGATTTGAACACATAAAATATAATCTAGTACTATCTCCTAAAATGCTCCCTAGTGGTTAACCAGGCATCTGAGTTAGACATTCCATGAACGAGGACACTCATGAATATTCATAGAAATAAAAGTCCAGTGGGTATAAACAGCGACAATAGTATTAAAGATAAATTACGAAAAAAGTCAAGATGACTGTTGACAGTCTGTGTATTGTTGTGATCACAGAATTACTTATCTGTGTTGTGAGGTAGACTGCCAGCATATCACAGCGGTCCTACTAATTACTGCCCGGGAGATACAAGAAGTGCACGGGAGCAAACTGGTGGCCAAATGGCACTCAAAAGTCGATATTTATGTGCATTGGCCCACTTCGAATATATATTGACCAAAATTTAGTGGATTCACGCCCCTGATTGATGCTTTTCCAGTTATAAATTTTCTAGCGTGTTACAGACATTGCATGGCTACTGCATATATTACTGCCCGGGACACATCTGGCCTGCCCGCGCCAAATTTAGATGTCTAATCGATATCAAAAGTCGATTCGTAAATAAACTAGAATGTTACGAACCCTATCTAACCTAAGTTACGATCATTCAAGTCTTCTTTTATCATTTTTCAGGCTAAAAACCGTTCGTTCACCTAGATCTCTGTACTGTACAGTATACCTAGATACCTAGATCTATACCTAGATCTCTGTACTGTACAGTATTGATAGACTTTAGACAGGCTTGGAGACAGACTGGATGATGTGTGTAGATGAAGAACATTTGGGAGTTTTTGCAGACAAGCTTCCTATGTAAACTTCAGTGGAATGTACTCAATCGTAATGTTAGGTACACAAACCAAACGGCCCTTTTCAGGGCCACCATTTACATACTCCAAAAAGAGATGCCTGAGCCATGTATATTGATATAGTTTTAAATGTATTACCCTTCCGCAATTTCAAAGTTCCCCGGGCACTTGATATATGTCCCCTCCCCTATCTTAGGAACGCCATTACTAAGCGCCGGTTTGTATGGGTGACCACGACGGCAATTGTCGGTCCCAAAATGTCAGTTTTTAATTCTTGAAATTATACAATTTTGTAGCTATGCCCTTCTAAGTATCTATACTGTACATCTATATAGTTTTAATGGTGTTATTGAGGTACAATCTTAGGAAACAACGTTAACGCCAGTTATTTATGGATATGGAAATATGGGGGGGGGGGGGGTTAATCTAGGTAAAATTTCACCGAGGATAACCATTTTGTTTTGGACATTTCCAAATGAAAATAATTGTAGAGGTCAGCGTCGTTGAGGCGAGAGTAGATAAACCTGTAATAAAGTCTAGATATTAACATGCATGGTCAAATGTGAAAATAACGTATGATTTGACTGAATGTAGGAAAATGTGTGAAGACAATGTTAACTTGTATCACAGTTAACTGTTATTATTAAAGATGCAGAACATATAGGCCTACGTGTCCACCTACTTGTATTGAAAAAAATTGCACTACCTCTCTGCGCTGCCTCTGGCACGCCTGGTTATCCTGTGTGAGAGAAACCCTACAATAGCAAGTATTGTATCTTTGAATACATATCGTATTCAACAACATTGATATGATATGATTTAATCTAGTAGTATATTGATACATTCAGTCACATGTATGATATATTATCGCGTGACAATAATTTCCGTGTAAATTTCTCTCACACGGGCGTCATGGTTACGTGGGCAATTTAAGGCCGTTACTAAGGCTAAGCCCCCCTTCTACATATTCCAGGAAACAAGATGGCGCAGATAGACTGTACAGTACAGAGATCTAGGTGAACGAACGGTTTTTAGCCTGAAAAACGATAAAAGAAGACTTGAATGATCATAGGTTAGATAGGGTTCGTAACATTCTGGTTTATTTACGAATCAACTTTTGATATCGATTAGACGTCTAAATATGTGTCCCGGGCAGTAGCCATATGCAATGTCTGTAACACGTTAGAAAATTTAAGACTGGAAAAGCAGCAATCGGGGGCTTGAATCCACTAAATTTTGGTTAATTCGAAGTGGGCCAATGCACATAAATATCGACTTTTGAGTGCCATTTAGCCACCAGTTTGTTCCCGGGCAAATATCTCCCGGGCAGTCAGTAGGACCGGTTAAATTAGTAGGACCCTATCACAGTACTAATGTCACTATTGGTCGACTATTGTATTGTCTACTATACTGTTTACATTTTACTGGCAGCCCTTTACTTATGAAATGTTGGATACTGTTGAACACGAACTCTCTCAACAGCTGCGTGGAAATTCTAAGTTTGAACATACCTGGTGACAAAATGCCTTGTTGATCAGCAATCGCTCAAATTTCCTTCGGAAGAGTCGCAGAGTTGGTGAGTGCATGAATATGTATGTGGAGAGGCATATTGCATAACGCCCCCAAGCGATGACCTTTCATATGATCTTGGTCCAAAGTAGGTCATACATTAGTCTATAAGGTACGCCTTGACGGGGCGCCCTCACACATCTGCCAACCCCTCCACAAAGTGAGAGGAGGCCGGTGAGGGCGGAACGTCACTACGTATCTTACAGCCTTGTCATACATACGAAGAACTGGAAGACTAGAAGAAATAATATCAACATTGACAAACAAGACCGATAATAATATATTACTCTGTCCTTCATGTTTGTAAATGTTTAAAAATATATATATATATATATATATATATATATATATATATATATATATATATATATATATATATATATATATATATATATATATATATATATATATATATATATATATATATATATATATATATATATATATATAGTTTTGGTGGTTCTGGAACTCTTTCTTGGTTGTAACTCGGAGTTTCACGCATAGTGCGATCATCAGACAACTATATATATATATATATATATATATATATATATATATATATATATATATATATATATATATATATATATATATATATATATATATATATATATATATATATATATATATATATATACATAAAAATGAAAGAAGACGAGTCTGATATTACATAGTGGAATTACACTACGGACCGTTTCACCCGAAGGATCGTCAGGTGTAATAGTGTGGTTTAATAGTATTCGTTAGCTATACATCCTGCATTATGTACATAACTTATGTGTGTTCACTGACGGCTGTGTGTACACAAAAAGATTGACAACAAAGGTTACGTATTATTAAGTAAGAACTTGTTAGCGTGCCGGCATTTACTGATTAATTCAGTTCTGCTGTTCAAGTTCGTTGATTTGTCGGCAGTTATAATAAAATATTTTTTCCCAGAGGCATAGTTGACATCGTTTGGTAACGTTAGAGTATGAGGAAGCCTGCTTGAGAACTGACCAGTGTACGTCGTAATTAATGTTGCTGTCTTTTAGGTGCCAAATGTATTTACTGAGTGCAGTGTCTTTCTTCTTGTGATCAAGTTTAAATGAAGACTTGTGGTTGTTAAACCTGCTTTTGAATTCTGTGTCACTAACGCCTATGTATGATTTGTGATCTTGGTTAGTGGTGACTGTTGCTTTGTAAACAACGCTTTTTATGAGGCATTTTCCTGCGAGAGGGCACTCCTTTGGTTTTCTGCAGTTTGCAGTCATTTTTCTAGATCTAAATTCTGGTGTTCCTATTATGTGAGTGGATATTATGCCTAATTTTTCTCTTTTTAATTTTCTCTGTCTCTGCAGATTTTTTAGATGTTCAATGTAGTTTTTGACAACACTTATGCTGACAATATATTTCTCTGCAAAATCATATAGCAACTTCATCATGTAATTGTTTTGAAGCATACAGCTTTTTTTATGTTGGCACGGGGTTGGAAGTCATGAAGTATGTTGCTCTTGTAACTTGTTATTGTGCATGAAATTGTTATCTTCTTTTTTTCAGTATAATGATTTACCCTGTACAAGTTTATACACAGAAACTTTATGTTCTTTATGAGTTTTTTTAGCACAACTGAAGAAAGGTTTAGAGGTTCAAAGGCTATAGGCATGGCGCTGAAGCTGTGTACGGAGAAATTATTTCGGTCAAAAATAATTTGCCTTAAGAATGTGCCCACCAAATTTCAAACCTATCTGCCAAGTAGTTTTTGAGTTTCAGTTTTTTGACCAAAATTCACATGTTTTTAACCAAACCTCACACCGATGGTAAGATCATTTTGATTTGAACAATTTCCAAACGGGACACCCAAGGTAATACACCTACTATATATCATGGCAATCATTTAGGCAGTTTTTCACTTTAAAGTTGTTTACACACACACACACACACACACACACACACACACACACACACACACACACACACACACACACACACACACACACACAGAGGCACAGACACTTTGCCATGCCTATAGCACTACTGAACCTTATCAGTTCAGTTGTACTAAAAATGACCATCTGATATGAACCAAAGAATTTTTGAAGCCCCCCCCCCCCCCCCCCCAACACACACACACACATGTGCAAAGTCAGTCATGAAATAATGTTTCCTCATTTGTGCACAAGTTTCTCATTTACTATGATTGCCTTCACATCCATGCCAAGGAGATTAAGGAAATGTCAACTACTAAAATCCCTCATTGTACATTTGTATCTCTCTTATTTTCGGAATGTGTAATGTAAAGATGCAAATAATAATGTTATGGGCATTAAAGTAGGAGTTTATGAGTTTAAGCCACACTTTAACATAATGTGTTCCTTCAAACATATTATGTGAGTTCTACTTTGAGTTACACCCTTTCACATTCTTTTACACATGTACAAATGGTCTTCCATTGCTCATTTCATATCTTCATACATTTCTTCAGACTGTCACTTTGATTAAACTCTTTGTCACACTCCTTACAGTTACACACAAATGTTCTTTCATTTGTGTGCATTAGTGTGTTTCACCAGACCATGTTTATTAAATCCTTTACCACAGTCTTTACATACAAAGGGTCTTTAAAGTGTACATGCAAAGGTTCATGATTTTTTTCGTAATTAAGTTTATTTTGCCATAAAAATAAAGGAAATCGAGTTTGTAATAGTACAATATAATTCTAACACGAGAAATTGCGCGAAGAATGAGACACTCTCGGCTCAGCCACAGAGCACCTTCAGGTAAGTACCTCTCATTTGCATATGGATAGGACAGTGTTTGGAACTTTATGACGTCACTGCAGGAACACAAACGCGTTCATCAGTGTATCTTTACATGCAAAGCCATTATGGTCGAACCAGAAGGTCAACTTCACAACCCGTTTCGCCAGAACCCGACGTTCGTTAAATATTGGTAGCGTAGAGCAATACACTCCAGCATTAACATCTGATGGTGTGATTTAGCCAAATTCATTCAAACCAACCACTAGCAGTAATGAAAGTTCCTCTGGTAGTGAATGAGTGAGGAAGGTGTGGTCAACCACAGAGACTGAATGTCACTGCTTTACAAGGTTTTTTCCAATGTAAATTTCACTGACAAATGTAGTCATGGCTAGTACACATTATATGTAGTAGTATACCTGTGTTTAAATATCCATCATGAAAGTTTAGTGCTTGTTTTCTGACTATGCCTTGCTGTCTTGTACTGCAACATGGACCATATGTTTATGTGTCCTAGTGAAGCCGTGTTGTTTACATAAAGTGAAGGCTGTTATCACCATCCTTTATTGACATAACTATTCAATCGGTGGAAAACAGCTCCTGCAGACAATCTAATCGAAATGAAAATTATCTAATATTTCCGTACCCATCAAACAAACAGAGATCGGATGAGAATGGCTTCAAGAGTTCCCCATAATATTTTCTCAAGTTGTTCAGATGTAGCATGTGTCATAACAGTACATTCGATCTACATTTGTATGACCATTCAAAATCTTCATGAAAATAGACACACAAATTCGTTAGAGCAGAACATTTGTTGGATAACCATCCCTCTTGAAAGCTATGTGTACACACACTTTATTTCATTTTTTACTGCGTTCATTACCATCCACACAGTGACATGAAGTGGTTTCATCTTCTTTCAAAGCACAGCCCGTGTTCACTGAAGCCGGCTGTACTAGTGTATTGCGTATTGTCTTCGACCATTTTTGTTTGAGTTTTTTATGGATAGACATGTCTTACGTTGTGGAAGTTATTTGACCTGGGAGCGTGAAGCTTAGTGTTGACTGTACTTTGCTGTG
This sequence comes from Glandiceps talaboti, assembly GCF_964340395.1. NCBI lineage: Eukaryota > Metazoa > Hemichordata > Enteropneusta > Spengelidae > Glandiceps > Glandiceps talaboti. The sequence goes on from NC_135559.1 coordinate 18,189,131, forward strand.
TCCATTCACTTTGGACATGTGATTGGCATGACACAGTAATTGTTCAGGTAGACAAAACAATGGAAACAAAAATAGCAACATTATAATGAGCGTTGCATCTTTTTACTTTGATATGATTGCGATGATGTACATGTGATGTATCACAATGAAAACGATCGACTCCCAGCAACATGGAAATCAAAACATACAATCGGACTACGCATTGTTTCCGAAAAATGCTATCGTACTGAAAATATTTTATGAAGCTAACTTGCTTTCTTAAAAACATCATTTCAAATTATTTTATTTGTTTTCTTTTTTTTCGCTTCGATCATGGCTACACCGGTGGCGTGGAGAATCCAGGCCCAGGTAGCATTTACCAGTTTTCACTGTATGGCGTCACTGTCCAGTTTTTACGCGTGGTTTCAACTGCCTTCACCCATTATTACCTACTCAGTTATATCACTCGGAAATGTGTGTAGGGTGATCGTTTCACTGTGGGTGCTGCCGACAAAACACCAAGGAACCATTGTTGTCGGAAGACTAAACTGGTACACCACAATATGTACAGTTACAGATAATACTATATGGCAAGCGTAATTAGTAATTCATAAGTAAACATTACACAAAGGCTTAGAAGTTAGTCAAAGCACGGGATTTGCGACTTTCTTGCCAATGCGAACAATATTTAGAGGTATGAATGCAATTTCATTTATTTTTATGGCAAAATAAACATAATTATGAAAAAAATTATCAACCTTTGCATGTACACTTTAAGTTGTGTGGATCCGCCTTGCATGTGCTTTTAAAGTCCTATTGTGAGTAAACGTTTTACCACATTCTTTACACACATATGGTCTTTCATTTGTGTGGATCCTCAAATGCTCTTTCAGATCACTAGCATGAGCAAATCCCTTGCAACAGTCTTTACATACAAATGGTTTTTCATTTGTATGTATAATCGTGTGCCTTAGCAGACTCATTCTATGCTTAAACCCTTTACCACATTCTTTACACACATATGGTCTTTCATTTGTGTGAATCCTCATGTGTATCTTCAGACTACTACTTTGATGAAACCCTTTACCACATTCTTTACACACATATGGTCTTTCATTTGTGTGGATTCTTATGTGCGTTATAAGACTAGTTCTGCGTGTAAATCCTTTACCACATTCTTTACATACAAATGGTCTTTCACTAGAATGGATTATCATATGCCGTAATAGATTACGCCTGCCTTTAAATCCTTTACCACACTCTTTACACAGAAATGGTCTTTCATTTGTGTGAATCCTCATGTGTGTTTTCAGATTACCATTTTCATTAAACCCTTTACCACACTCTTTACATACATATGGTCTTTCATTTGAATGGATAACTGTGTGTCTTATTAGACTCCTTCTATGCTTAAACCCTTTACCACATTCTTTACACAAAAACGGTATTTCATTTCCATGAATCCTCATGTGTGCCTTCAGATTGTTTTGTTGACTAAATCCTTTACCACATTCTTTACACACATATGGTCTTTCATTTGTATGGATCATCATGTGTCTTTTCAGACTGGCGTTTTGATTAAAGTCTTTACCACACTCTGTACATGCATATGGGCATTCATTTGTGTGGGTCCCGACATGTTTTTTGTCATAGCAACCAAGGTAAAACTCTCTATAACAAAGTGGCCTCTTCTTAGTTTTGTCTACTGTATATGCATTCACATGATGACTTGTATCATTAACATTTGTACCAGGTATGTCAATTTGGATTTGGGATTGATAATCACATGAGGTAGTCTCTATGTTGGCTTTTCCCGAGTGAGTCTCACAAACAGTTTCATCACACTCTGTTTGAATACTTGAACAGTTTCCATAAGTCCTATGTAAATTAAGTTTCTGGTTCACATTCTTATCATGTTCATCTTCTGGTATTTGACCACAAGTAAAATCTACTTGCTCTATCTGAATAGGGAAGGGATTCTCAGATACATTCATACAATTTTCTTGTCCTAGTGTGGACAAGTTGTTCTCTGAGTCTACTCCTCCAGATAGTTGTTCAGCAGCCTTGACATTGATAGTTTGGTCAGGACAGTGTTCTCCATTATTTGTTGATTCTTCACCGGTTACTTTCCAGTAACTATAAGCTGTGTCACTAACATGTTCCTCGTCTTCTATCTTTACTTGTATATCCTCCTTCACTTTGTCATTGGAAAAGATATTTCTTGTATCCAGCTTTAATATGGTGTCAGTGCTGACTGGCCTCAGTTCATTTGAATAATGCATATTTATCAAATCATATCTACTGGCATCACATTGACTTCTATTGTTTACGTAGTCTTCATGTTGTACTGTTATCTTCTCTTTCACTTGTGTCTGTTCTTCATATTTGACTGAGATAGGTTCACTAGGACAATAAGAGGAATCTACCACATTACACATGATACCATTTTCTTGATGACTGTGAAGTGGATCGGTGTTTGTAGAATCTTCTATCTTGACAATAATTTTGTCCATGTCTTGAGAAAAGTAGTATGATTAACCAAACAAGTCAAGTACCTGTTAAAATGGAAAATATAAGTTTTGAAAATCAACTGTATTATTGGTTAGTCTTGCGACATGTAAATTCAGATCATATTACATAATACAAAAAGTATAGTCATGCATATCATTTGGTGTGTGTACATTAACCCTATAATAACTATTTAGTTTCTGTAACAATTCTATTAACAGATACAACTCAAATCTGATGATAATCTGTTGAAAACAGCATAAATACTCTTGAATTATACAAAATCCTGTATGGCTTGCAGCATTTGTTGCTGGCACTTGCAGAATTAAACTTGTACCCTTTTCTGAGTATAACATCAACAGCACTGGGAACTAGTGGGAGACACTAGATCTAAGGGCACTAAGGCTGTGGTCTGGATTATGGTGGGGAGGGGCCACAAAAAACATTGGGAGTGCAAGGGGAAGGGAAGCTACAAAAATTTATGGGTTCATCTCGGGCCAGGGGGTGCCATTTTTTGAGTGTGTGAAGGGGGGGGGGCTGCAATTATTTTCTCACCCCTCCCTCACTGTAAATTCTGACCGTAGCCTAAAAACCCGCAACACATGCTACAAGGGACTATCAACATGAAGTGGCAATTCGCTACTTTTACTCAGTTACATGTACATGTAATTTGTAGCATGGATGTATATGAGGAGATAGTCCTTTCAGACAAGGAAAGTCAGGACAGGACAATGTGCCTCACCTTCTCCACCAGTGACATTATTCGAGTCCTGTACACCATTTGGAATTGTCATGTTTCACGCCGGGACTCGATTTCTGACATTAATTGAGGGACATTGCCAGTATCATGTCCAACTACAGTAAGTAACTACACCAGTAGCTGCAATAATACTAGAGTTTGCTGTGATTTTGAGGGCTTTTTCATTATGTTTTTGTGCCTTCTTTCATTCTCATGATTAACCCAAATCAAACACCAGAACGAATAAAGGCACAAAAACAGAGGAAAAAGCCCTCAAAATCACAACAAACGCTACAATTATTGTAGTCCTGCTCACAGGGGCATGTATTATTGCTTAGATTGTCGCCCTGGCTTGCGAATGCCGTTTTCTTAGGAAAATATCGGGGTAATATCGTACGAATCCTGCTGCTACAAATGTATCAAACTCTATACTAGTAGAAATTATATTAATATTTTCTCCTTACAGGTAGGAATATATAGTCAAAAGGTTGTTATATTTAGTCTGTAGACCTGGAAAACAACAATCTATGAAATATTACATGCCCCTATGCTATGGTCCTGCCAGCATATGGTGCATGGGTTTGGGTGTGACCCAAGGAACGACTGACTCAGTTTGCAAGCAGGACTAATCCTGCTTGCAGACGATGCACGGGTCTATATTGGTGACACAACCCGGAGAATGGAGGGACAATTGTCAGAATCGAGTCCCGGATTACTCCGCAGGACTAGACTACAATAGTAGTACTATAGTACTACTACAAATTATTGCAGCTATCACTGCTTGATTTGTTGGGGCAGATTATGAAGATTTGTAATTTCTAAAAGCCTGTGATGAAATATTTTAACCTATTATAGACGAAAATCTGTCGATAGCTGGATGGGAATTTTCTGTTTATACATACCTAGTGACAAAACGTCTTGTTTATCAACTTCAGAACGTCGCACATCCAGTGATGATCATGATGCAGCGGGTTCGTGTGAGTTGTGTTTTTGTCCTTTTTTGAATAACGCCCCCAAGCGGTGACCTTTCATAAAGCCCTCTGGGAAGCATGCGAGACTACATTTTACCATAGGGACAGGAGGAATAGCTACAGGAGGAACAAATCTAGGCTTTTTTTTAAAGCTACATTTTGAAAGTTTTATTTGAATGTTTACAGAAATAATTATATAAGACCATTAACACCCTGTGTGTGTTTACACTTAGTACAGACAAGGAAGATTTATTTTTTCCTTTTAACTGTGCACAGATAAGAAATAAAGTAGTGGGAAACTGTGCATATATTCCTCCCATTTTGTTCCTCCTGTTTCCTATGCTTTTACAACCTCGCATTGGGAATTCACGTTTACTCATGCGAGATATAACGAGAACGAGACCACTCGACAGTTTACGAAAATGGCGGCCTAGATGAATTTTCGGAGTTATTGATATTGTTGCCTAGGTTTCTGTGTGTTTCCAGCTAGCCTTCTGGTTTTTACGACGTTTCCACCGAGTTTGCATGCCTTACGAGTAAGTAGTGAAAATTTGAAAATGCAGATGGAAATGAGTCTTTCTGTAAAACACCATTTCATTTTTTTTAAGTTGGACTTAAGTTAGTTTTAAGTTAGTCCTGCTTGCATACGGAGGAATTCGGGACTCGATTCTGACAATTGTCCCTCCCCCTCTAGAGTTTAGAGTCAAGTCAGTAATACAGACTCGTGCACCGTTATGTAAGCAGGACTAGACTTTATATTGCTCTGTTACAGTGTTAGAGTTGAATATGTACAGTTTACCACCACATACCACTACCAGTTTTACCTGTAAAAGCTCGAGGGTGTAACTGTGTTTACGTGTTACCTTGGAGGAATTATACTGACAGTATAATTCCTCCAAGGTGTTACGTTGGAAATGAAGGTACATGTACATGTAATTGGACAGTCAGTGCACTCATGAGTGTAGTCGAATCACGATGGTACGCTATCGTCTTTTGGTACATGAAACTGACCAAATCACTCATTTGCAAGAGCAGTTCAGTATCCACGGATTCCACGCTGCACCGCGTACCGTCTACAGACAAATATGTTACAACCTTTTGATTATATATTCCTACATGTAGGGGGAAGAGACAAGGGAGGGCATCGATTCATGACCCTGTATAAACTCCTCTGTACGTCTAGCTATTTTGAATAATCAGCTCATTAATCCCCCGGAAGCATCACTACATGGGCCACCAAAACTGAAATCAATTTCAGTATACACAGATGTATTCACAGTTTGACATGGTAAAAATGCAGTTGTATTGGAAATCGTACAAGTATACTCACCAGGAAGCTGTCGTGAACTTTTCGCGATCCATGGTTCCGGGTTCAGTGATAGGGACGTGCTTCGGAATTTGAAATGTAGCGGTCATCTGACATCAATAGTCATCGCCCCTTTCTCGGCCAATCAGTATGCCTTTGACATACAGAGGATTTCGCTTATTGTAAAGGTCCATTTTTCTTGTTACAAAAGCATTTTTTGCCCCAGTGATAGTGTATAACTTTACTTGGCACCTATTCTTCATGGAGGTATGTTTTTGTTGCAAATGTGTATTATTTATTCAAATTTGAAAGGTTAACGAAAAAAGATGACCACCCTTTAATATTTCTTCATAGTATAGGGATTGATAGATTTGTTGCAGCAAGATTCGTGCGATATTTTCCTAAGAAAACGGCATTCTAAGCATTAAGAAAACAACAATCTATGAAATATTACACGCCCCTGTGCCTTGGAGTGTATATCTCCAGAGCTAGATGTGTGTATGTGTGTGTGTGTGTGGGGGGGGGGGGGGGGGCATATCTCCAGAGCTAGGTGTGTATGGTGAGGGGGGGGGGGGGTATTTTTATCAATATTTGACAGGAAGGGGGTGGATGTGTTGGCACCACAAACAGTTTCACGTTTAAAGTTTAAAGTATGGTTTTAATAACAAATTCGTACCTCATGGCAAAGAAGTCAGAACTAGAGAGACTACATTTGTAGATGCCAAAATAAGGATATAACGTCTCATTGCAGTTCTTACGAGATATGCAAATATGCCTAGCAACAGTGGTTGTCAAACGTGATCATGGTCAAGCATTCGCCATGTCCGTGTGTGATGGTGTTGAGAACAGTAGTGTTGATAAGCGTTTGACACTTTCAGCTTGACTACCCTCACAGGTTGCTATGGCTGCATTGGCTCACATGGGATCTAAATGTACATTTACATGACCATGATTGACGTGCTGTTGAATCACTTTTTTCATAGCTACAAATGTATCTAACACCCAATGCATGTAACATTGATAAATAAATACTAAAAATTGATTACTATGAATGTTGTAAAATCAGAAGAAAAAGGAGAAAAATGACTACTGACTGTACTGTAATTTTACTCCAATGGGTACATCTTCTGTTTTGCAGATCTGTGAAGATGGAAAAACACTGGGTAGAGGAACTGTTTCCCCCGTATTATACATACTCTACAGAGGAGATACTAACCAAGTATGAAGAGGAGACCCCACCTATGGAAAAAGTGAAAGCCCTGTACGAGAAAGTGAGACAAGAAATCAACATAGAAAGGGCAGCAAATCAACAGAAGGCAGTTCAGGCTGGGGATACTTTAGCAGAATATTATGAACAAGAGGAAGCTAAACTCCGACAACTTGAAGAGTCATGTATATGGACTCACAAAGAACTGGAAGTTTTACGTGAAATGCTACACAGTGCAAAAGAACAAAATATCAAACTTGCCAGTATGCTGAGTGTTGCCCACAAACAAGCCAAAGATTTAGATGTGCAGTGTAAGAAACAAACAAAGATTATCGAAAAACGAAGCAGAAAATTACACGAAAGTCAACAACAGTGTAAGAGAATATCTCTTCACCGTGATCATCTGAAATCTGAGCACACGAAGACAAATGGTCGAATTCGACTGCTGAGAACAGATATCAAGGAACTGAAAGATGAGAAATTGCAGTTGAAAAAAGAATTACTGGAAACGAGAAAGATGCTTACCGATGAAAAATTAGCACGTCAAGAAGCAGAAATTCAACTGGATGACAAAGGTAGACAACATGAATTGGAAAAAGCTGTGAGAGAAGAAAATATCCGACTTGATTTTCAAGCGCAAATTCACAAGTTATATGAAGAGATAACAGATTTGAAAATAGAACTTGAGAGAGAACAGACCGCACATAATATTGACAAGAGAGGATTGGACCACTTGAGAAATCATTTCGCTAGTCTATCCGTGCAAGCTGTGACAGGTGTTGCCGCAAAACAGGATCAGCTAACGAAACTAGATACCACTCCATTTTATATGTAAATGGGTTTTGAGAAATTCATGGAAAGAAAGAAGTTATTGAAACAAAGATTATACGTTCAGTTTCTTACATAATAATTTGACATTAATTTATAAAGGCAGATGGCGTGTTTAACCACCTACATTTTGTAATTCAATTTTATAACACCAATGTGGAAACTGAGTTATCAGTTTGGTAATAGAGACCATAGACCCTTCCTTCCTCCCTCTTAAAGCTATTGTTTGATATGGTTGACTACACAAGTGGGTGATAGCAATGCCTTCGGTGTGATATAATCACCCCATAATAATCAAGATAGTGTAACAGAAGTACCAAAAATGTACACTGCAAGGTCATGAAATTCATCAGAAATACCACTGTACTGTGAGTACTGTTTAACCTCCATTCAATAGCTTACACAACTGCTGACATCAGACCATGGAGGAATGGAACTTGTTACAGAGAAAGCAAACAAATGACTTGGATTAATAACCTTTGGCTCAGCACATTGGAACAACAGAGACTTGTATTACACACCTTGGTTTGATTAGAAGAGTTTTATGGCCTCTTTATGTTGCATGAAATGCCAGGGGAACTTGAAACTTGTTTGTGAAGGTGGACTATAATTAGTCTATCAGCTAGCCCTCGGATGTTCTTCCGATAAAATACAACACACAGCCGAACAACGCTATCGAGGATGGAACATCCGAGGTCTAGCGAATGTCATCAGGATATAAATAACTGCCAATCAGATAACCGTATTAGCGACAAGCACAAACAGATGACAATAGCTAAATTTTCATGCATATTCATCTTAAGGAGGGGCTTGTAAAAATAACCACCAATGCATTAACTAAAATGTGTGAATGACAACATCTACACACTCATCAAACACAATTACCATAAACTGATAAGACATACTAATGACATAAATGTGTTTGTCAACACCTGCATGCAGAGATTGAATATATTAAAGTATATATATGCCCAACCCACCGCTTATCGTAATCTCAATGGAATGTCCGGTCTGAAAATGACATTCGCTAGACTGTTCGGGCAAGCCCTCACATGCGAACTTCGTTCGCTTATAGTTATAGCATCGAAAGAAAGCCCGAACGTCTAGCAGCAAGACTAGACTATAATGTGAAGTGGCCATAAAACTATACTTATCGAATGGTGAAGTATAATACAATTCTCTGTACTTCCAACATACTGTGCCAAGTGTTATTAATCCAATTCAGTTGTTCACTTTCCCTGTTTGTAACAGGTTTCGTTTGTCCATGGTCTGATGTCAGTACATGTAGTTGTATCAACATGTGGCAACACAGTTACACTAGTCTTGATCTATCTTACTGACCTCAAAGCTTGGTTTCTGCTGTTGTCATTGTATTCAAACTTTCTGTTATAAACTAAGTATTGCCACATATACATATATAGATGTAGTAACATTATTATATTAATCTACTTCTGACATATTGATTTAGATTTAGCAGCACTAGTTACAAAATCAGCAAGGCTGAGCAAATTCAAAATGTCAGGGGCATACTTATCTGTGTAGGCCTAATGAAAATAGAAACTCATATAGTCTTTATCAGATAAATCCGATTTACCCTTCCCATGTGCTATAGTAAGTAAGTAAGTAAAGGTTGTTTATTATAGTGACATGTGATATACATTTTACAAATTGGCAATAACAATATCAGAAAGCAAACACATCACCCAGCCCACCGGGCTTATTAGTCACTACAAAACTGAATTGCTCGTATAAAGCACTTGAAAATAAGGGGTGCAAAGAGGACAGTCATAACAAGTAAAGAAAAGTAACATACTACATTGTTATATAAAGATGATTACACCTTTTGGTGTAAGCTTTGTGAATAAATTTACAAGTTGCTCTAGGCATATTGATCATTATAAAGTTCCATTTCTCAGTCTCATTAAAGTTTACAAAATTTGGATTAGACTCAAATAAATGCTATAAATGTCTACAGTTTTACTCAAATGTTGCAATGATAACTAACTTATACATCTATGCACTAGACGTGCAGAAGAAAGTGGTATGTTTTATACATATAAACAGTAACATGTCCTATGAGGACAGTACAGTTTTTTGCCTGCATGAGTGCTTGTGTTCTTGACCAAACTGCTGATATGTGTGTGGGAGGTTTCATTTTGGCCAAAGTTTCACCATGGTGACTATATATGAAAGTGCTTTTAAGACTTACAGTATATTGATGTTCATGTGGTAAAAATATGAATTTGATAAACAAAATGTAATTACATTAAGTGTAAACATTATAATAATCTGAATTAGTTTGACTAAAGCATGCATGTACATTTTATTCTATCAAGTGATTCATTTATTACTTTTGATTTGGTGCATTTTTTGGAAAAATTTACTTTCAGAATTTACATAAATTACCAAATGATTTTGTACTGATTTATTTGTATATTCCAATTGCAGTATTTCAATGAAAACTTTAATTTTGTAATAAAATTATTAAATGATACAAATAAATATTTGTGTAATTTGTTATTTTGAAAATTCATGTAAATATATCTCTAAATCAGTGTATACATTTTTTAGATGATTTATCAAAAGTTGTATTTGAAGGGAGCAATGTCCAGTTGTCATTCCTGTCAGTTTTGTCAGAGTATCTGCCTAAATCTACACATAATGATATGTATATTAGATAAAGCCTATGTTTCAATCCAGGGTCATCGTAGTTTATTACATGTCAATGTTCTTACACAAGCTGGCTGTCATTGGTCAGAATCAAATCGCAAGATCTTCTTTGAATAGACTATTGCCCGCACAGCACATGCAAAGACTAATGCCTGGCACTATAGCCCACTGAAGTTATTTCTATCGTTGCACATCTATTCTGCACGTTTTCAAGTGTTGCACGCTTGAGACTACAAATCACTACAGTGATGCACTCAATGAGTGTCACTGTAGTGATTTTGTCATCTCAAGTCACTCAAGCTTATTTCTTGCAGAAATTTGGATAAATATAATTGCAAATGGGCTGTGATGGAGACACTTGAGCTCCTACAAATAATGTCATGTCCACATTCAATGGTAATCTGCAAATGCAATTTGGAAATGCACCAATAAAAGGGAAATTTTCTATCCATGACTATGTCGATGATGATGCACTTTGGCTTTGGTCATCTGGACTTGGGGGAGAGGGGGGAGTAGCTATTTGTGAAAATACATGTTTAACTCTAAAACACCGGCCCTCATAGTCTTAACAATTACCATCCTATCAAAAGTGGGCCTTTAACCACTATAGCATTGCAGTTTGATAATCTAACAGTGTTCTCTCTACAACGAATGGATTTATCATCATGTGTACACACATTTAATCAACCAATTTAAAACACTATGGTGAAATATATTAGCAACCAATAGCTCAGTATTTCAGTGTACATTAGGGACGATCACACAATGTCACACCAGCTCAATAAGTGAACTTCAGGGGGGGGGGGTGTCAATGTGATCGCTGAACTTCATTTTCGCACTTCTAACCAAATTTCGACAAAACTTTCACTCCTTCAATAATAACAGCTTTTGTATTTCAATTTACTACTGGGATGTTGATAACAATTTACTACTAATGTGAGATATGGTACTGGGTTCATGGTAGTATTTTAATGTGTTTACAATCATGTTCTTACATTACATCAATGATAGTGGTGTGACCGCTACAGTTTTCATCATAGTTTACATCATATAAATGTGAGCATTCATTGGGGGGTGTGGGGGTGGGGGCATTTTCACCTAAACAAACGTTTTTTGTTAGTTGAGCTTTTGCGACATTGTTCGATCGTCCCTTAGCTTGTAGGTTGATCTTGACAATGTCAAGCAGCAAAGATAGTATACTAGCTTGTGTTCATCCAGTGCAGTAAGGTGTATCACCCATGCTGATTGAACTACAGACATTTGGCAAAAATTTTGTTGATTTTACTTGCTTATGATAATAATAATGTTAGTTTTTAATCCCGGTGCTTTCCCAATCTGTGCGCAAAGCGCTTTACAATTATTACCCCTGGCACGGAGCTATAGCAACACAAAAGAAAACTTCAACTCCCTGGGAATCATACAATCCATTGCAGCCTTTATAGGATTAAAGCATTCACATCGCAACCTCTATCCTACCAGGTCTCCTATTATAATACAGCTGGGTTGACTGAGGCACAATCATTGTTCAGATCTTGTCCAAGGACTTTAGCCATTCCAGGGCTCGAAATATTGGCCTTTTACTTGCTCCAGGCAAGTGATTTCAAGGCTTGGGCAAGTTGTTTTGAAAAGTACTTGTCCCAGGGGCAAGGAGAATTTGATCGGGGAAGTGTTTTGCCTGTGTTCATGCCGTACTTTAATCAGACACTGCACATGTCTGATAGGATTTTGGATACATTGTATAACAATGGTGCCAGCATGTCTGGAAAATTATAACATTGTAGCAATATTGAGAAGTTGTTTTTCTTGACTGATCACTTTTCAAAACAATCTGGACCAGCTGTCCTTGATGTACTTTGTTTACTCTATCAAGAAAACATACCTGGAATGACCAGTGACTCATTGAATATTGTTCATCAATAGCAAATTACAACATGATTTGTCAGGTTTTGGGTATTTGAATCAAGTGCAAATTTCCTGGGAGAAAAATAGTTGGTGTGGATGAGGAAGGAAAGAAAATATATTGACATGGTGCAAAAGGAAATACTTAGAAAGATTTTATATGTGTTGAAATAAATGTTCATTTTATTATATTGATAGCTTATGAAAGTGCTGAAAAACTTGTGATTATTTTAACAACTACTTTTTACAGATGAACAAAAAATTGTATGCTATGCTATAGTATGAATATTAATTAAGCCATGAAAATTAATATTATCTAGGACTCCTGTTTATTGTGCAGAGAAGTTTTCAGTACCCACAGAAACTTTCAAAGTGACATTTTTTGAACAATAAGCAAAAGAAAGAAATCAATCCTAGTGCTCAAAAAAATACCCAACTACTTGGAATGGGCAAGCACTTTTTGATTTGGGCAAGTACTTTCTGTTTTCTACTTGCCGTGTGGACGTACAAGCAAAATTTTTTCATTATTTCGACCCCTGCATTCAGAAACAAACAACGGGTTCGAACCTGCAACCTACTACAGATTCAAAGCCAGCCACTCTCATCTGGTTTGATAAGATAAATTTTATATCTCTTTATGTGTGTATGAAATGCCAGAGGAACTTCTAATTTGTTAGTGAACTTGAACTATTGTGTAAGAGGCCATACATGTACGGCTTTTCTTATCAATGTAATATAAGTCTCTGTACTTCCAACATTCTGTGCCAAGTGTCCAAATCATTTGTTCACTTTCCCTCTTTGTATTAGGTTCTGTTTGTCCATACTGTCTGATGTCGGCAGTTGTATACAAATTTACAAAAGTCACTCATAGAAATAATGTAATTCCCTATAATGTGTTGTATTAAAGAGAAGCATGAAGTTCACCCAAGCACAGATATAAATACTAAAGAGGAAAACACATTAGTGCTATTTGTTAGGACTTCGGCACATTAATGGCCTATTGATTAGAAACACTTAGCAGGGCCCCGAGGGAATCTGACAAAATATAGGGAAATTGATTTTAAATTGCCAATAGTTCCTGGTGAAATAAGAAAGAGATATGTAGATAACCCATCAAGCCATTACAAGGAAATGTCACTTTTCTAAAAAGCTATTATCTTAATTTCTAATGTAGGAGACATTCTTCCTCAAAATAACGATGAAATTTGTAAATAACGCATTTAATTTCAGGGTTGACAGGTTGTGTAAAGATGTAGTATTTCTTTCAATCCCATCGGTGAGGGCGCAATCCAATGCAAATGAGACTACGTCATCGCCCATCGTCAATCACGACACCAAAAGAACCTTGTTGTGACTGGCACTAGCACTACTTGGAAAGGTGGATTTTGACGCGAAAGACCAAACGTATACTTTATACAAATATTTAAAATGACGATCTACAAAACTGAGGTGAAAAAGGACAACCCAGATGAGGTTCCAGAGGTGAAAACGGTGTTGATGGTAAGGTTTTTTGTTGTGTTGATAGGGTTATTTTTCTCGTGGTTTATAAAACCGCTGTGAAGGCGATCGCGAGACGCGGGTAGGGTAACCTTCAACGTCGCTTACTATTGCGCATGATACAGGGCGTCGCGATCTGTGAAGTAAACGATCACAAACACAATACAGCGTCTTTATTACGACACAGTCAACATTACGCAGGCAGATGTAGTCCAACTCACCGTAAACCCCTCCCGTGATCCCTCCGTGTGTGAAATAACCCAAGGAAAAGACGTTTTTGTAAATTTTAAAAATGGATAAAATGTTTCAAGTTTAGTTTGTTGAAAAGTATGGTGATCGTATGGTCATGGTTTATGCAAATAATTTAGATGTGTTTGAGTTATCGTCTGTGTTGTGTTTTTTATTCGGAAGGGCCCATATTAGGGGTTCTTTTTACTGGTCGAATTACATGTACATACTGTATATTCTTTGCTGGTGTGTTCTAACACATTAAAATAACGTGTTCTGTAAAGATGTCTTCAGCTAGCCGTTTGTAATCTTTGGTGATGTAATCTAATATTGTGATATCTCGTGTTGTTAGCTTTCTTCCGATAAGGGATGTTTGATGACGCATTTCAGTAAACAAACTAATCAAGATATGCTGAGAATCGAGCAGATGTACCAAATGTCTCTTCTAAGTAAAGAAAAAAAATGGCTGACACCAATAAAACTACGGACATGTACAATTGCCAATTAATTATGTTCGAACTACGGGGAAAACGTGATGGTGCGGTAGAGTATACTGCACAAATAAGGCGTCTGAACCACCGCACCACCATCACCATTTATAGCGTGTGTACGGACCATTACTCATAAAATATAACAATACATCTGCATTTCGAAGCACAATACCCGCTCTATGTAGGCTGACACTGTGTCACCCTTTCTTTATTTATTTAGATCACCAAGCCTGAAAATCGAAAATATTATATTTGTATAATCTGTTCTCAATTGCTTTGATACACAAATCCGATGATTGAAATAAACAGCCTGCATACACAAATTATTTTGTTAGGGTATACTATATATATACTGTAAATTAACATTTTTCACATACATGTCTGCACAATTTTGTCATACTTAGGGAAGTACATACATATACACTTCTATGAAAATCAAACTCTACAGGTGTATTTGAAGCAAGCAAGAGACTCTGTCCAAGTTAAATTATTTTAATTTAAATTCAAGTTCTAATCAGCCTTATATTATTTTGATAATTAGCCAAGTACAAGTTCTAATCAGCCATATATTATTTTGATAATTAGCCAAGTACAAGTTCTAATCAGCCATATATTATTTTGATAATTAGCCATGTACAAGTTCTAATCAGCCATATATTATTTTGATAATTAGCCAAGTACAAGTTCTATCAGCCATATATTATTTTGATAATTAGCCATGTACAAGTTCTATTCAGCCATATATTATTTTGATAATTAGCCATGTACAAGTTCTAATCAGCCATATATTATTTTGATAATTAGCCAAGTACAAGTTCTAATCAGCCATATATTATTTTGATAATTAGCCATGTACAAGTTCTAATCAGCCATATATTATTTTGATAATTAGCCAAGTACAAGTTCTATTCAGCCATATATTATTTTGATAATTAGCCATGTACAAGTTCTAATCAGCCATATATTATTTTGATAATTAGCCAAGTACAAGTTCTAATCAGCCATATATTATTTTGATAATTAGCCATGTACAAGTTCTATTCAGCCATATATTATTTTGATAATTAGCCAAGTACAAGTTCTAATCAGCCATATATTATTTTGATAATTAGCCAAGTACAAGTTCTAATCAGCCATATATTATTTTGATAATTAGCCATGTACAAGTTCTAATCAGCCATATATTATTTTGATAATTAGCCAAGTACAAGTTCTATTCAGCCATATATTATTTTGATAATTAGCCATGTACAAGTTCTAATCGGCCATATATTATTTTGATAATTAGCCAAGTACAAGTTCTATTCAGCCATATATTATTTTGATAATTAGCCATGTACAAGTTCTAATCAGCCATATATTATTTTGATAATTAGCCATGTACAAGTTCTATTCAGCCATATATTATTTTGATAATTAGCCAAGTACAAGTTCTTTTCAGCCATATATTATTTTGATAATTAGCCATGTACAAGTTCTAATCAGCCATATATTATTTTGATAATTAGCCATGTACAATAATAACATGTGTTTCTATTTCTAATAATCACATAATATGATATAGACCAAGATCTGTAGCTTAGATTGAACTGAAAAATACTCCCTTCACCTCTTTACCTAATGTTCCTTGTGGTAATTACCAAACAAACTTATGCACGAATATATTTACTTTAGTTCCAAAGTACACAACCTGACTAACCCTGATCCTTCAGTATATATTTGTTTTTGGTTTCTTTCATTTCCTCTGTCAATATTTATCCAATGAGTTTAGTTAGTGAGAAGGTCGTAGAGAAGTCTTCCAGTTTAAAAGGATCTTTATAGATTAATTAAATTTAAAGTAACATTTTTGAAGGAATTTGACAGTGTTCTTATCAATAGTGGATATAGCCTTCAGACTATGCTATCACCAGTATGTTCTCTAAGCCAATTTGACATGCCACTGACACACACAATTTCTAGTGACGTACAAAAATTTGGTGTTCCCCTATCTCTTACTATGTGGTGACCGATGTCCCCTCTAAGCCATTTTGACACACAACTGACACACAATTTCTAGTGAAGCACCAAAATTTGATGTTCCCCTATCTCTCACTATGTGGTGACCAGTGTGCCTTCTATGCCAATTTGACGTGCCACTCACACACACAAGTTCCAATGACGCACCAAAATTGATGTTCCCCTATCTCTTACTATGTGGTGACTCACAAGAAATGCCAGTTTTTATCATACTGACCCAGAACAACAAAATTCGGCTATCACTAGAGGGAACACTGGGTATGATTTACTACCGTTACAGTCAAACGAATATTCAAGACAGATAGCCAAGTCTCTAGGATATATGTTAATATGATTTGTAACTGAAGCCATACAGATTTATCTTACAGGTTACAAAAAATGTACCATGGGTTAAATTGAAATCAGAAAAGTGCAGTAAGCTAACCTGTGAGATAAATCTGTATGGCTTCAGGTCCAAAATCATATAATTTAAAACATTACTTTGAAAAAATGGGTCTGCCAAGTGTGTGATTAAAAAATAAAATGAAAAATTTTGGCATGTAATTATTTCATCCATTTTGCACCAAATTGTAATTGGACAGATACATGTATGTTTTTTTTTTTTTTAAAAAAAGGTTTAGTTTGTCTAGAGTCAGGCTATTCTTCAATTTCTTGATGAAAAAAAATTGCTTTAAAAACAGGAAGTTTTTGACTGTTGTGAATGTAATTTAAAGTGCTGTGTATGTTATTTCCGTTGTGTATGTACATGTACTGTAGCCCAGAACTCAGCTGGAAAAATAATACTAGTACTTTGCTATTTTGCACAAATGTTTGATGGATATGACCATGATGAAAGATCAATGGAGTGTGGAGATATACTTAGTAATGAAAATTTCTACTCATAGAGTCAAGAAATTTCTTGAAAGCAAATCCCAAATTTTCATGCTAGAAAGATGTATGTAGTTTTATAAATTTGTATAAATTTGTCAACAGTATTTTTAACATTGACTTGTTCTTTCCGCATGCAGAGTGTTCTAATAAATCAACAAAACTCATAAATTTGATACAACAGATAAACATGTGTTTATCCAGACAGCTATCAGTTTGGTGAGAGAAATTCCCCAGGAAATATTTTACTCAGAATCGCGATTTCTTTCCGTACATTGTCATAGCCGGAATCCATTCTGCAGATGGTGGTTTTGAATTTCTTATTTCCCCATTACGTCTAGATGGGGAAATAAGAAATTGAAATCTCAAATCACAAGGATTCTAGGCTATACACGTAATTGTCATGGCGATATCTGTACTACTATGCCGCAGCAATTCTTCAGAATAACTTGAATAGGAAACTATTTCCATATTTCACACCTCGGTGTAAGTGTGAAATATGATGTCATAATTTTGCCACCTTCTTACATTTTCCTTCTCATGGAAAATTGTTTCCTTGGCAACATCCCTGTAACAATCAAATCAATTGTGGTTGTTGAATACACTAGAAGACCTATACTTCTAATACAACAAAAATAGGATGTTGAGATGTCAGTACTCGAGGTATTGATCTCAGGCATGTGGTTAGACCATAGAAATAGATCTCATGCTAGACTCATGATAAATATGGTGCTGTGATAGTTCTTCTTTTTGTGTCATATCTCTGATCATATCTACAATGTATGTTGTAGCGATGATAAGCAACAGTGTTTTTTTTGTTCAGGGTGGTACGTTGGTAAAATCTACCTGCCACTACCTGAGTACCTATCCCAGTCATTTTACCAGGGTTTCCAGCCAATGTTTTTGTTCAGGATGGTACAAATGTAGGTAAAATCTACCTGTGTTCTCTAGTCATTTTACCAGGGTTCCCTACCAGTGGTTTTGGTTCAGGATGGTACAATGTAGGTAAAATCTAGTGATTTTTACCAGGGTTCCCTACAAGTTTTGTTTGTTTAGGGTGGTAAATTGGTCAAATCTACCAGGGTTCCCTAGCAGTGTTTTTGTTAGGGGTGGTACATAGGTGAAATATACCTGGATTTCCCATAATTATTGGGGTTCCCCACCAACATGAGGGAATACTGTAGTGTAAAGAAAACCATGCCAGTTTTACCAGGAACAGATGAGAAACATTTTGGCATTATGACATGAATACTTTGGTACAAATTATGGGTTCAAGTTATGAAATGACACATTTAGTAAAAATTTGTTTGTAATTCCTTGATTAGGGTTGAGTCTAGATGAAAACCAAACAAAAGGAAAATACAGTGACTAATTATGTCAGATATGTGGAAAATGGATTTTAGTTAATTTCAACAACAAGATTTGTCTTGGTAAAAATAATGAGAAAAGTAGTGTCTACAACAAGTCTTCTAACTTAACTAAGTTTTATACCAACAACTGCAAATGATGTGTCTTCAAAATACATGCATAATTACAGATATGTGCCTAAACCAACTCAGCTAGGGGGGCCTGGTTGAATAGGGGTTGCTTCGTGTGAAGGGTTTAGTCCTACATTGTATATGCAATGGATTGTTTTTGCTCCCCAGTGGTTGAAGTGATGGACGGCTGTTGTGCTGAGTTAGGTCTTTGCCAGAAGTATTAATTGCACAGTGCTATGCATATAATGTAACCCTGTAAATTTTCTCTCAAGACTTATTTTTGCTCATTTTTACTGGAAAACAAAACCATAAAAATTAGCAGTGACTAAAATGTCTTTTTGTACATGAACACAATGTACATGTACCAGTTTGGTAATTAGTAAACGTTAGTCTCTGAGAACTAGCTGAAAAGATTGTAAATTGTGAAATTTCTTAGTGAAAATATTGTATGTACATTGTAGATATGAAGGTATTGTTAAAGAGGGTATGTGAATTATACAAGATGTCATGACAACAGACGTCATGACAACAGTACCAATAGTACTCAGAGACCACTAAAGTATCTAAAAGTTGATGAAAATGGTGGATACACGAAAACAAACCCCTGTCATCTGATCCATGTTTGCTGTGAAAAATGTCCAAGAAATTAACTGTACAATGTACTTATATAGATTTTAATGACTACTTGTGGTGCCACAACTATCATTGTCAGTATCCAACAATCTGTTCTTATAA